>NC_042992.1:12417616-12657915 GCF_901001165.1 Salmo trutta
GTAACCAAGCATAAAGGACCCTTTCTTTGACTCTCTCTCTCACACACACACACACACACACACACAAAACACACCACACACACACACACACAAACACACAACACACACACACACACACACACACACACAAACACACACACACACACACACCGTCTCGGGTTAACCCTGATATAAGTCAGATACATTCATTAACCAAGAGAGAGAATAGAGGAGGAAAAGTTTCAGTCTACAGTCACAAGCTAGTCAACTAACGGTTGTGAAATAACACACTATGTGGCTATATTTTCAAGGGGATGCATCTGTTCTCTTGCTGTTATATCATCCTTTCTCTGTCACTTGTCTTTCTCTTATTTCTCTCTATTCTAAATGTCCCTCCCTCCCTCCCTCCTTCCCTCCCTACCTCCCTCTCTCAGGTCTCCCAGCCCTGGTGGTTGCTGTGTCAGTAGGTTTCACTAGAGCCAGAGGTTACGGTACACCCAGCTAGTGAGTACACATTTTCACCTTTCACCCTTCATGTGTTTTTGCAGTGCACCTAGGGCCATTTGTATGAAGTGATTTCACAAACGAAGAAATGTTTATGTTTTACTGTATGGATTTGAATCCCCTACTTAAAGAAATGTTTATATTTTACTGTATGGATTTGAATCCCCTACTTAAAGAAATGTTTATGTTTTACTGTATGGATTTGAATCCCCTACTTAAAGAAATGTTTATGTTTTACTGTATGGATTTGAATCCCCTACTTAAAGAAATGTTTATGTTTACTGTATGGATTTGAATCCCCTACTTAAAGAAATTTTTATGTTTTACTGTATGGATTTGAATCCCCTACTTAAAGAAATGTTTATGTTTTACTGTATGGATTTGAATCCCCTACTTAAAGAAATGTTTATGTTTTACTGTATGGATTTGAATCCCCTACTTAAAGAAATGTTTATGTTTTACTGTATGGATTTGAATCCCCTACTTAAAGAAATGTTTATGTTTTACTGTATGGATTTGAATCCCCTACTTAAAGAATGTTTATGTTTTACTGTATGGATTTGAATCCCCTACTTAAAGAAATGTTTATGTTTTACTGTATGGATTTGAATCCCCTACTTAAAGAAATGTTTATGTTTTACTGTATGGATTTGAATCCCCTACTTAAAGAAATGTTTATGTTTTACTGTATGGATTTGAATCCCCTACTTAAAGAAATGTTTATGTTTTACTGTATGGATTTGAATCCCCTACGTAAAGTATTTGGAAGGAACCCCCTGAAGAGAAATGGAAAAGTATCTCAAACATAGGAACTAGTCATTGGGAAAATGAAACACAGAATAAAGTGTATTTTACAGAAGTTGTACATTATTGTTAATAACTTCCTGTCTTTTCCTCTCCGTTGTTTTAGTTGCTGGCTGTCCTTGGAAGGCGGGCTTCTCTACGCATTTGTCGGACCTGCAGCTGTCATCGTATTGGTGGGTACCTTTTATCCCTATTGTCATTGGTAAGTCTGGATGTCTGTCGACAGGCACTGACCCGACTCTGAATTTATAATCCTTTCCATGATCTATTTCTTCTGCCTGTCATACAGGTCAGATAGGGGTTAGGAATAAACACTGTTTAGATGACCTCCAGATGGTTGATATATGGTGCTTTCAAGACAACAGGGAACTCAGAGAAAAACAAGGTCAAATCATGATGTCAGTGATCTTCAGGTTGGAAATTCAGAGCTCTAGAAAGATGCCCGACTTTCACACTTGGAATTTTGAGTAGGATGACCGTTCCAAACTATTTTTCCCAGTCGTTTTGAGAGTTCCCAGTGGTCTTGAATGCAATGAAGTCGGAAGTCGGAGATTTCCTAATTCCCAGTTGTTTTGAATGCGCAAAAGGAACCTATTTACTGCTCCAGATCCTTACCATAACTCGAAGACAGCAGGAAATAGATAAATACGACAAAGTGAATCATTTAATACTTTATTTGCCACTAGCGGTTTCTTTCAGAGTAACCTGTGTCTAGCGATGTAAATCAATCAAATTCAATCAGTTGTATTCATAAAGCCCTTTTTACATCAGCTTTTGTCACAAAGTGCTGTAAAGAAACCCAGCCTAAAACGCCTAACAGCAAGCAATGCAGATGTAGCTAGGAAAAACTCCCTAGAGTACTTAAGTAAAGTACTAACAAAAATTATTTTCTTTAGGAATGTAGTGAAGTGAAAGTTGGCAAAAATATAAATACTAAAGTAAAGTACAGATACTCCCAAAAACGACTTAATCAATACATTTTTCATGACACCCAAAAGTACTCATTACATTTTGACAGGAAAATGGTAAAATTCACGCACTTATCAGGAGAACATCCCTGGTCATCCCTACTACCTCTGATCTGGTGGACTCACTAAACACACATGATTCATCTGTAAATAGCAATTCCATTTACTTTTGATACTTAAGTATATTTAAAACCAAATACTTTTAGACTTTTACTCAAGTAGTATTTTACTAGGTGACTTTCACTTTTACTTGAGTAACTTTCTATTATGGTATCTTTACTTTTACTGAAGTATGACAATTGCTACATTTTTCCACCACTGCCAGTGTCAGACAACAATGGCAGCGAACATTAACAGAGAAACCATTTTCTAACCTGGTACTTGGAACCTTCAACCTTTTCAATTGTCATTACTGTAAAGCAGGGGTCATTGAACAGATGGCCAGGGGACCGGAATGTAATTTCAAATTATTTGTAGACTGCAAATTGACCACAAAAAGCCCAAACAGATATAATATGTGACAAAAAATATATAATTTCAAACTTTGCTTACATTTGTATACATTTACAAGTATCTCTTTATTATGCGTGGGAATACTCACTCCAATAATAATAATAATAACAAAAGTAAAAGCATGAGTTCACTTCCTTAGGCAAAGACATATTAACCAGAGTCGACCTCAATTGTTGTAATAGAAATAGAAAGGTGGTCTTTGGATGCAAGAGTCCTCTTGGTCATATTTCTAAAACTATTAGTTCTCCTAGATATTTTGTTGCAAAGCCTTTATTAAAATGATGTAGCACAATTCTACAGTCGTGGCCAAAAGTTTTGAGAATGACACAAATATTAATTTTCACAAAGTCTGCTGCCTCAGTTTGTATGATGGCAATTTGCATATACTCCAGAATGTTATGAAGAGTGATCAGATGAATTGCAATTAATTGCAAAGTCCCTCTTTGCCATGCAAATGAACTGAATCCCCCAAAAACGTTTACACTATATTTCAGCCCTGCCACAAAAGGACCAGCTGACATCATGTCATTGATTCTCTCGTTAACACAGGTGTGAGTGTTGACGAGGACAAGGCTGGAGATCACTCTGTCATGCTGATTGAGTTCGAATAACAGACTGGAAGCTTCAAAAGGAGGGTGGTCTTTGGAATCATTGTTCTTCCTCTGTCAACCATGGTTACCTGCTAGGAAACACGTGCCGTCATCATTGCTTTGCACAAAAAGGGCTTCACAGGCAACGATATTTCTGCCAGTAAGATTGCACCTAAATCAACCATTTATCGGATCATCAAGAACTTCAAGGAAAGCGGTTAAATTGTTGTGAAGAAGGCTTCAGGGTGCCCAAGAAAGTCCAGCAAGCGCCAGGACCGTCTCCTAAAGTTCATTCAGCTGTGGGATCGGGCACCACCAGTACAGAGCTTGCTTAGGAATGGCAGCAGGCAGGTGTGAGTGCATCTGCATGCACAGTGAGCGAAGACTTTTGGAGGATGGCCTGGTGTCAAGAAGGGCAGCAAAGAAGACACTTCTCTCCAGGTAAAACATCAGGGACAGACTGATATTCTGCAAAAGGTACAGGGATTGGACTGCTAAGGACTGGGGTAAAGTCATTTTCTTTGATGAATCCCCTTTCCGATTGTTTGGGGCATCCGGAAAAAAGCTTGTCCAGAGAAGACAAGGTGAGCTCTACCATCAGTCCTGTGTCATGCCAACAGTAAAGCATCCTGAGACCATTCATGTGTGGGATAGCTTCTCAGCCAAGGGAGTGGGCTCACTCACAATTTTGAAAAAAAACACAGCCATGAATAAAGAATGGTACCACACATTCTCCGAAATGACTTCTTTCAACCGTCCAGGAACAGTTTGGTGACGAACAATGTCTTTTCCAGCATGATGGAGGACCTTGCCATAAGGCAAAAGTGATAACTAAGTGGCTCGGGGAACAAAACATCGATATTTTGGGTCCATGGCCATGAAACTCCCCAGACCTTAATCCCATTGAGAACTTGTGGTCAATCCTCAAAAGGCGGGTGGACAAAAACAAAAACCCACAAATTCTGACAAACTCCAAGCATTGATTATGCAAGAATGGGCTGCCATCAGTCAGGATGTGGCCCAGAAGTTAATTGACAGCATGCCAGGGCGGATTGCAGAGGTCTTGAAAAAGAAGGGTCAACACTGCAAATATTGACTCTTTGCATCAACTTCATGTAATTGTCAATCAAAGCTTTTGACACTTATGAAATGCTTGTAATTATACTTCAGTATTCTGTAGTAACAACTGACAAAAATATCTAAAGACACTGAAGCAGCTAACTTTGTGAAAATTAATATTTGTGTGATTCTCAAAACTTTTGGCCACGACTGTCTACTTCTCTGAGAGATAGAGCGCCAGCGTAAGAATGCTTCTGTGGCTTTGCTAATAAAGTAAACACAGCAAAAAAAGAGACATGCCTTTTTCAGGACCTTGTCTTTCAAAGATAATTTGAAAAAATCCAAATAACTTCAGAGATCTTCATTGTAAAGGGTTTAAACCCTGTTTCCCATGTTTGTTCAATGAACCATAAACAATTAATGAACATGCACCTGTGGAACGGTCGTTAAGACACTAACAGTTTACAGACGGTAGGTAATTAAGGTCACAGTTATGAAAACTTAGGACACTAAAGAGGCCTTTCTACTGACTCTGAAAAACACCAAAAGAAAGATGCCTGGGGTCCCTGCTCATCTCCGTGAACATGCCTTAGGCATGCTGCAAGGAGGCATGAGGACTGCAGATATGGCCAGGGCAATAAATTGCGATGTCCGATAAGTGAGACGCCTAAGACAGTGCTACAGGGAGACAGGAAAGACAGCTGATCGTCCTCGCAGTGGCAGACCACGTGTAACAACACCTGCACAGGATCGGTACATCCGAACATCACACCTGCGGGACAGGTACAGGATGGCAACAACAACTGCCCAAGTTACACCAGGAACGCACAATCCCTCCATCAGTGCTCAGACTGTCCACAATAGGCTGAGAGAGGCTGGACTGAGGGCTTGTAGGCCTGTTGGTAGGCAGGTCCTCACCAGACATCACCTGCAACAACGTCGCCTATGGCACAAACCCTCCGTCGCTGGACCAGACAGGACTGGCAAAAAGTGCTCTTCACTGACGAGTTGCGGTTTTGTCTCACCAGGGATGATGGTCGGATTCGCGTTTATCGTCGAAGGAATGAGCGTTACATCGAGGCCTGTACTCTGGAGCAGGATCAATTTTTAGGTAGAGGGTCCGTCATGGTCTGGGGCGGTGTGTCACAGCATCATCGGACTGAGCTTGTTGTCATTGCAGACAATCTCAACGCTGTGCGTTACAGGGAAGACATTCCCCTCCCTCATGTGGTACCCTTCCTGCAGGCTCATCCTGACATGACCCTCCAGCATGACAATGTCACCAGCCATACTGCTTGTTCTGTGCGTGATTTCCTGCAAGACAGGAATGTCAGTGTTCTGCCATGGCCAGCGAAGAGCCCGGATCTCAATCTCATTGAGCACGTCTGGAACCTGTTGGATTGGAGGGTGAGGGCTAGGGCCATTCCCCCCAGAAATGACTGGGAACTTGCAGGTGCCCTGGTGGAAGTGTGGGGTAACATCACACAGCAAGAACTGGCAAATCTGGTGCCGTCCATGAGGAGGAGATGCACTGCAGTACTTAATGCAGCTGGTGGCCATACCAGATACTGACTGTTACTTTTGATTTTGACCCCCCCCCCCTTTGTTCAGGGACACATTATTCAATTTCTGTTAGTCACATGTCTGTGGAACTTGTTCAGTTTATGCCTCAGTTGTTGAATCTTGTTATGTTCATACAAATATTTACACATGTTAAGTTTGCTGAAAATAAACGCAGTTGACAGTGAGAGGACGTTTCTTTTTTTGCTGAGTTTAGATTTCTACTGTCTGTAGAATTACTGACTGTATCCAGTGTGAATCCCTGTGTCAATACACACACATTTTCTATAATCCAGATATGTGTGTGTGTGTGTGTGTGTGTGTGTGTGTGTGTGTGTGTGCGTGCGTGCGTGCGTGCGTGCGTAGGTGCGTGCGTGCGTGTGCGTGTGTGTGTGTGCGCGTATATGTGTTTGTGTCCCTGCTCCCCTCATGTTGTGTTTGGAGAGACGAGGTACATCAGAGTAACACAGGCCTCCTCAGGATGACCGTCTAATTAATGAAAACAAATTATGATCTAGCCTTCGGCAAATAACGGGGCTGGAGACCGCTGTCTCCCAGGGAAACAAGGTCGTACATGACGGGAATGTCAACAGGAAGGAAAGATGCAGGTTAAAGCATCGAATAACATAGAAGACAGATTTATGATGGGAAATGAAAGATCAATGTTGTGCTCAGTGCAGTAGACATGAAGATTACTACGGACGAAAGATGTTGCAGATGTATCAAAACACTAAAGTGCTCAGTGGAGTAGAGACAAAGGTTTGTATGGAAAAACACAGTATGTGGTGAAAATAGACTGAGGTCCAGGAGTAATGATCACTGATCTGGACTATGTTCCAGTGGACTCCTGTTCTTTTCTCAAGGTGAAGAAACAAGCTTTCTATGGCAGTCTGTGGGAGTAGACAGACAGTCTGAAAGAGAGTGGGGAGATTGTAGAGGGATTGGGAGGGCTACTTTAGAGTCAGGTGAGAAAGAAAGAGAGAAGGGTAGAGGGAAGGAAAGAAGGTTAGAGGAAAGGAGAGAAGGGTAGAGGGTAGGAGAGAAGGGTAAAGGAAAGGACAGAAGGGTAGAGGGAAGGAGAGAAGAGTAGTGGAAAGGAGAGTTAAGGGAGAAGGGAGGGAGAGAGGGGTAGAGGGAAGGAGAGAAGGGTAGAGGGAAGGAGAGAAGGGTAGAGGGAAGGAGAGAAGGGTAGAGGGAAGGAGAGAAGGGTAGAGGAAGGAGAGAAGGGTAGAGGGAAGGAGAGAAGGGAGAAGGGAGGGAAAGAGAAGGGGAGGTGGGGAGATGGGGAGAAAGAAAGATAGGACATAGAGATAGCGTAAGAGGGAAAGAAGGAGGGAGAGAAGGGAGGAAGAGGAGAGAGCAAACGGGGTCAGGATGAAGAGGGACATGTCACTGGCATGGAAAATCTCTAACATGGGCAGGATTCCCCAATGGAAAAGCACTCGTGACGAAGCTTGGCTGGGGTGTGTGTGCTTGCGTGTTGTGTATGCGTGCACATCGTTGTGTGTGTGTGCGCGCGCCTGCGTAATCTGTGTGTGTAATGTGTGTGTGTGTGTGTAATGTGTACCAGTGGGTCAGGGATCAAAGTTGTAAGGACACTTAGTAGAACTCAGTCCTAAAAGGCGCACGGTTGGGACAGAGGGGGTTAGACTCGGGATCTGCTCACTTCAACTATACCACCCCCTGACACACACACATACCACACGTACACTCATAACCCTGTCCACCATAGCCAAATCCCATTTTAGACTGTTCAGTCTGGGAATTGAAGGGATTATAGTTGGCAGAGTCTTGTCTCAGATCTTAACCCTTAACCTGAATCTCTCTCTCTCTGTCTGTCTCTCTCTATCCCTTTCAGATGAACATGCTGATCGGTATTGTGGTCTTCAACAAGCTCATGTCTCGAGATGGCATCTCTGACAAGTCTAAAAAGCAGAGAGCTGGGTAGGTAGACTAGATTTAGAGCTGTAGAACCAGAACTGTCTGCCTGTCTGTCTCACACTAACAGACATCATGCTTGGACCATCCAGTAGGGCTGTTGTGGTGACCGTATTACCGCCACACCGGCAGTCATGAGTCATGACCGCAGTAAAATTCCATGTGACCGCTGAGTCACGGTAATCTCCTCTTATGCACTCTGGACATGCTTTGGTAATACCCAACTCATTAACGACCATCAGGTCCTAATGGCCTGGTACTCAGGGCTCTATTGTCCCTCCATCAGGTCCTAATGTCCTGGTACTCAGGGCTCTATTGTCCCTCCATCAGGTCCTAATGGCCTGGTACTCAGGGCTCTATTGTTCCTCCTTCAGGTCCTAATGGCCTGGTACTCAGGGCTCTATTGTCCCTCCATCAGGTCCTAATGGCCTGATACTCATGGCTCTATTGTTACTCCATCAGGTCCTAATGGCCTGGTACTCAGGGCTCTATTGTCCCTCCATCAGGTCCTAATGGCCTGGTACTCATGGCTCTATTGTTACTCCATCAGGTCCTAATGGCCTGGTACTCAGGGCTCTATTGTCCCTCCATCAGGTCCTAATGGCCTGGTACTCAGGGTTCTATTGTTACTCCATCAGGTCCTAATGGCCTGGTACTCAGGGCTCTATTATCCTTCCATCAGGTCCTAATGGCCTGGTACTCAGGGCTCTATTGTTCCTCCATCAGGTCCTAATGGCCTTGTACTCAGGGCTCTATTGTCCCTCCATCAGGTTCTAATGGCCTGGTACTCAGGGCTCTATTGTCCCTCTAACCACTCTGACATCAGTGCAAACGAAATAACATCAAACACTTATCATTGAAACAGAATCCTGCTTTTAAAACTCACCTCACTGTGATGATCAATTTGAAGAAAGAAGTTCTGAGTGTAAAACATGGTCATTGTGAATGTTGTTTCAAAGCCTCACACAACAAAATGGACAGTGCTTTCTAAGCTGAGGATTCATTCAAAACCCCCATACGCATGTTCGAGCTGATGCATACACATAGACTTATGAGCCCAAGCCCACAAAAAACTTCAATTCAAATGATGATTGTGCCTTATACAGTGCATAGTCTAACGCATATTACGCATGGCAGAAAAACATCAAACACAACTGATGTAAGATGTCTTTGATACGTCATTGGTTTAGCCTACACTACCAGTCAGAAGTTTTAGAACACCTACTCATTCAAGGGTTTTTCTTTATTTTGACTATTTTCTACATTGTAGAATAATAGTGAAGACGTCAAGGCTATGAAATAACAGTTATGGAATCATGTAGTAACCAAAAAAGTGTTAATTAAACATATTTGAGATTCTTCAAATAGTCACCATTTGCCTTAAAATCTGTTTTGTGGTGAAAACATGTTACTATCGATGTTACGGAACAGATTTCACTTGTTGGGTAGCTGCAGAGGAACAGGGTTGGAGAGCCCCTGGCATACAGAGTTTGGGGAGACTATCCCCTGTCATGCAGGGAGAGCATGAGCCTCAAACAGTGGTTGATACATGGGGTGAATTAACTGTTGTTATATTTATTTCTCAGCTGCTCATATTAAGTACAGCTCCGCTGTAAAAACAAAGTAGCCTACCAGGCATCATTGAAAAACGGACCGGCGGGAAAGTGTATAGCCTCCATGTCTTTTTTTCCCCCGCCCCCCCCCCCCCTGATTTTACATATTAGTAAAGACAAGATTACATTTTGAATAGTCTGATGTGTGAAAATACTTGATGAGAGAACAGCTGTGCAGCCTGAGGGAAGGAATAGTGCACAAGATTTTTTTGCTACTTTCTCAAATCAAAAGGCTATAGTGATATCATGCAGCCCATATACGGTTTGTATCATTCACAACTAAAGTTGCCAAACAACTCTAAATCTAGCATATAGGACCTGTTTCAAATGATAACTTTTTTCTCAACATAGCCACTTCATAAGCGCACTCGCTCCGAAACGAGAAAAACAAAATTTCTATTTTTATTGAGTTAAGACATTTACATTTACATTTACGTAATTTAGCAGACGCTCTTATCCAGAGCGACTTACAAATTGGTGCATTCACCTTATGATATCCAGTGGAACAACCATTTTACAATAGTACTTCTATATCTTTGTTTTGGGGGGGGGGGTTAGAAGGATTACTTTATCCTATCCCAGGTATTCCTTAAAGAGGTGGGGTTTCAGGTGTCTCCGGACGTGAGGGAGCTTGTTCCACCATTGGGTTGCCAGAGCAGCGAACAGTTTTGACACCATTCATGGACCATCTACTCACACCAACAGACACCATTCATGGCCCATCTACTCACACCAACAGACACTATTCATGGACCATCTACTCACCAACAGACACCATTCATGGCCCATCTACTCACACCAACAGACACCATTCATGGACCATCTACTCACCAACAGACACCATTCATGGACCATCTACTCACCAACAGACACCATTCATGGACCATCTACTCACCAACAGACACCATTCATGGACCATCTACTCACCAACAGACACCATTCATGGACCATCTACTCACACCAACAGACACCATTCATGGACCATCTAATCACACCAACAGACACCATTCATGGACCATCTACTCACCAACAGACACCATTCATGGACCATCTACTCACACCAACAGACACCATTCATGGACCATCTACTCACCAACAGACACCATTCATGGACCATCTACTCACACCAACAGACACCATTCATGGACCATCTACTCACCAACAGACACTATTCATTAACTAGGCAAGTCAGTCAAGAACAAATTCTTATTTTACAATGATGGCCTACACCAGCCAAACCCTCCCCTAACCCGGATGACACTTGGCCAATTGTGTGCCGCCCTATGGGACCCCCGATCATGGCTGGCGGTGATACAGCCCGGGAACGAACCAGGGTCTGTAGTGACGCCTCTAGCACTGAGATGCAGTGCCTTAGTCCGCTGCGCCACTCTGAAGCAAAATTATGTGGTTGTTCCAGCCATAGTTGTTTTAGTGATTCTATGTCTATGGATCCAGGCTTTTTACGCTTAGAAGAGATCTGATGGAGAAAGAGGAGTCTCACAAACAAGCAGACACACAAAGAGAGACACACATACGCTTGTATGCATTGAACTCTCTTTCAAATAACCCTGAACACACACAAACACCGATAGGCAGCAGCTGTATCCATTTAACTCGCCACATATGTTAATGAGCGAGCGAAGAGGCTTTTTACAACAGGAGCAGACGACCCTTCATGACCTTTTATTGGATCTAGACCAAGGCCTTGTGTTCCACTGTATAAACACTCCCACACATGTTTCCATTTACCATGCATTGTAGAGACTCAAACGTCAAGGGGTGTCAACATCAATGGCATAAATACCACTCTGTCTACTTACAGGCATTGAATTAAGATAGATCTAGTAGCTAATGTTGAATTTGCTTCTGGGATGAAATGATTGACAAAGAATTGGGATAATGTTTAGGGATATATAATGTGTAGAGAATATAGAAATAGACTGAGGTCATGCTCCACGCATACCGTTTCCATATGATTCATTAACAGAATGCAGTCTCACATGTACATACACACACACACACACACACACACACACACACACACACACACACACACACTTTATTTGAATCTGCAAATCATACATACACACACGCACACACTCACACGCACACACACACACCGATACACTCCCACAGTAGAGTAGAGAGGTTTCTGCTGTTCCCTGGTCTGTAATTCCATCAGCAGTGATTTGCATTGGTATTCATCCAAAGATTGCCGATTTCAATGAGCACGGTTACATGCAGTCAAATTCATTTAATAGTTTATGATTAAAACATTTAAAAGATTTGCAAGAAGAATGATTTCCCTAATAATTCTGTTGACCTGGAAACATCTGAAATCAGGCTACCTGATGGGACTACACCTAAATGCAGAAAATTGCCAACCAATATAAATGTTCTACCATAGCAACCATGTTATTACTGCAAAGCCTATTTGATTCTGAGTTCGGACATATATAGAGTTGAATGTACTTTTGTTTTTGCTCACTTCATTCATGCAATCAGATGGAGGTTTGAACATGTTTATGTCCTAATAATCTTAATAATTCTAAAGATCAGAAGACTGGGTGTTTTAATTGGCGAGTGCTTACTTCCATTTTGACCTTACTCTGATTAGCAGAGTAAGGTGTTTACTCGGCCTGCTGTCATAATCAGTTTAATATCAAATGATTAGTGGACATGTAAACATACTCAATATCCTCCCAACCAAATCCATGCTTTCATTTCTCTCTTCTCTTGATCTCTCTCTTCTCTCTCTTCCCTCTATTGTCCTCTGATGACATGATCACTCACAGACATGCACGTCAACACACACTCAATCCCTCCCCCTTGCAAACAATGACCCTATTGGTGGAGTAGGCTTCTACGTAAATGGGCTTCAGAACAGAGATTCACACACACACACACACACACACACACACACACACACACACACACACACACACACACACACACACACACACACACACACACACACACACAGAGTCCGTCCATGTTGTCATTAGTGTTAATGCATTTTTATGAAGCTGTGGGGTTGTGGATGGCACTAAGGCAATGAGCTGTGCTGGGGGGCTAATGTAGCATAGCCACGCTACGCACTGCCCCATCATTCTGCACTGAGCATTACACACACACACACACACACACACACACACACACACACACACACACACACACACACACACACACACACACACACACACACACACACACATCACTGTGGCTGGTTTTGGATGTAAGGAGAAGAACCTTAATCTTTGGGAAAGGCGTGCCGCTAGCGGGACACCTCGACAACATCCGGTGAAATTGCAGAGCGCCGAATTCAAACTACAGTATTATAAATATTTAACTTTCATAAAATTACAAGTGTAATACATCAAAATAAAGCTTAACTTCTTGTTAATCCAGCCCCTGTGTCAGATTTCAAAAAGGCTTTACGGCGAAAGCACAATATGCGATTATCTGAGGACAGCGCCCCACATACAAACACATGAAAAACATACGTCAACCAGGCAGGTGCGACACGAAAGTCAGAAATAACAATATAATAAATGCCTTACCTTTGATGATCTTCTTCTGTTGGCACTCCGAAAGGTCCCAGTTACATCACAAATGGTCCTTTTGTTCGATAATGTCCTTCTTTATATCCATAAAAACTCAGTTTAGCTGGCGCGCTTCAGTCAATAATCCACCCAGTTTCCCTCCATCAAAATGCATACAAAATAAATCCCAAACATTACTAATAAACTTTTCCAAACAAGTCAAACAACGTTTATAATCAAACCTTAGGTACCCTTATACGTAAATAAACAATAAGACGGAGAATCGTTATTGTCTTTACCGGAGAAAAATACCAAAGAACGCACTCTCATTCACGCGCTTGGAAACACCACAGCCAAAATCGGAGCCACCTAGAAAAACTACAATCTCTGGCTCATTTATCCAAAAACCAGCCTGAAACTCTTTCTAAAGACTGTTGACATCTAGTGGAAGCCCTAGGAACTGCAATCTGGGAGGACTTCGCCTTATAATAAAAGTAATAGCCATTGAAAATAGTGGTAGGCTGAATTTGTTGGGGGGGGGATGGTTTGTCCTCGGGGTTTCAACCTGCCATATCAGTTCTGTTATACTCACAGACATAATTTTAACAGTTTTAGAAACTTTAGCATGCATATCCTAGCTTCTGGGCCTGAGTAACAAGCAGTTTACTTTGGGCACGCTTTTCATCCGGATGTCAAAATACTGCCCCCTATCCCAAACAAGTTAAGTCAATGAAGTTTGAGGGTTCCAGCTTGAGGGTTTCGTCTGTCCCAATAGGGAAACCCTTTGAAGAACCCTTTTTGGTTCCAGCTAGAGCCCTTTTTGGTTCCAGGTAGAACCACTTCTAGGGAAAGAGTTTTACATGGACCCCAAAAGGGTTATTCTTAGAACCAAAAAGGATTCTTTAAAAGGTTATCCTAAGGGGACAGCCAAAGAACCCTTTTAGGTTCTAGATAACACCTTTTATCTAAGAGTGTACTTCAGGGTCCAAATCACTGAGTCAGCACTCACTGAGTCACACACACACACACACACACACACACACACACACACACACACACACACACACACACACACAGACTCACTCTGCCTTAATATCCCACCCTAACACACCCCCAAGCTCTAACTGAGACATGACTACTGTCTCCTGGTTCTAGCAGGCATCACTGGAGCTTATGGCTAGTGACCTAATGAGAGCCCAGACTGGCCAAAAGAAGAAGAGTTGAACAGACTATCTAGACTGTCCCAAACACACACACACTAACACATCATCACTAACAGTTTGTACACTGAAAACATATACACACACACACACTGTGGGAGAGAGACAGTTGGTCCTGGCAGTGCCCATCTGTCTCATTGTACATTATTATTAATCCGTGTTAGCCAGACACACTTTATTAGTCTGCTTTAAGATTATTCAGCATCCTCTTCTCCCTTTCTTTGTTCACTTTCTCTCACTGCTCCCTCGTTATTTCTCTCTCTCTCTTCCTCTCTCCCTCTTCCTCTCTCTTTCTCTCTTCCTCTCTCCCTCTTCCTCTCCCTCTTCCTCTGTCCCTCTTCCTCTCTCTTTCTCTCTTCCCCTCTCCCTCTTCCTCTCTTTTTTCCTTTGTCCCTCTTCCTCTCTCCCTCTTCCTCTCTCCCTCTTCCTCTCTCCCTCTTCCTCTCTCTTTCTTCCTCTCTCTTTCGTTTATCTGTCACTGCATTCTGTCATGATCTTTGTATTCTGACTTGTTGTCCATTGCTGCTACTTAGAGGTTTGTTAAATTTTTTTCTTCTTTCTTTTCTCCTTTTCTGTGTCCCTCTCCCTCTCTTTTGTCCGTGTGTCCATTATGTATGTCCTTCTGTGCTTTTCGCCTTCGTTTGCAACCGCACTGCCCATCCCATCCGCACTGCCCATCCATTCCTCACTCTCATGTGTGTGAATGTGTGTATGTGGTTTGCACCCCATTGCACCCCATTACTTGTTGAATGTGTGTGTTTCTGGGTCTGTGTTTGTCTTTCCCATTTGTGTGTCTGTCCTCCCCACCCTCTCCTCCTGTGTGTCCGTCCTCCCCATCCTCTCCTCCTGTGTGTCCATCCTCCCCACCCTCTCCTCCTGTGTGTCCGTCCTCCCCATCCTCTCCTCCTGTGTGTGTGTCTACCCCACTGTGTGTGTTGTTTCTCTCCCCCTTCCTTGTGCATAACTGACTGCCCCCCACAATATGTGTGTGTCCTCCTCCATCCTGTGTCCTCCTCCTTCTCCATCCTGTGTCTTCCTCCTCCATCCTGTGTCCTCCTCCATCCTGTGTCCTCCTCGATCCTGTGTCCTCCTCCTCCATCCTGTGTCCTCCTCCATCCTGTGTCCTCCTCCTCCTCCATCCTGTGTCCTCCTCCTCCATCCTGTGTCCTCCTCCTCCATCCTGTGTCCTCCTCCATCCTGTGTCCTTCTCCTCCATCCTGTCTGTGTCCTAAAGTCCACCGGTTGAGGCGTCGCGTAGCAGACTGCTCCTGAAATGCTCCAAGTGTGGTGTGATCTCAAGTACAGCTCTCTCCAGCTCTACTGCCAGCAACGCCATGTTAGTCAACACATACTCTCACACACCAAAACTTACCCTCACACACCGAAAGATACCCTCACACACCGAAACATACCCTCACACACCGAAAGATACCCTCACACACCAAAATATATCCTCACACACCAAAAGATACCCTCACACACCAAAAGATACCCTCACACACCAAAAGATACCCTCACACACCAAAAGATACCCTCACACACCAAAAGATACCCTCACACACCGAAACATACTCTCACACACCAAAACTTACCCTCACACACCAAAAGATACCCTCACACACCAAAAGATACCCTCACACACCAAAGCATACCCTCACACACTGAAACATACCCTCACACACCGGAAACATACCCTCACACACCGAAACATACCCTCACACACCGAAACATACCCTCACACACCGAAACATACCCTCACACACCGAAACATACCCTCACACACCGAAACATACCCTCACACACCGAAAGATACCCTCACACACTGAAACATACCCTCACACACCGAAAGATACCCTCACACACGGAAACATACCCTCACACACCGAAAGATACCCTTACACACCGGAACATACCCTCACACACCGAAAGATACCCTCACACACCGAAAGATACCCTCACACACTAAAAAGATACCCTCACACACCAAAATATATCCTCACACACCAAAAGATACCCTCACACACTAAAAAGATACCCTCACACACCAAAAGATACCCTCACACACCGAAACATACTCTCACACACCAAAACTTACCCTCACACACCAAAAGATACCCTCACACACCGAAACATACCCTCACACACCGAAACATACCCTCACACACCGAAAGATACCCTCACACACCGAAAGATACCCTCACACACCGAAAGATACCCTCACACACCGAAAGATACCCTCACACACCGAAGATACCCTCACACACCGAAAGATACCCTCACACACCGAAAGGTACCCTCACACACTAAAAAGATACCCTCACACACTAAAAAGATACCCTCACACACTAAAAAGATACCCTCACACACCGAAAGATACCCTCACACACTAAAAAGATACCCTCACACACTAAAAAGATACCCTCACACACCAAAAGATACCCTCACACACCGAAAGATACCCTCACACACCGAAAGATACCCTCACACACCGTAAGATACCCTCACACACCGAAACATACCCTCACACACCGAAACATACCCTCACACACCGAAACATACCCTCACACACCGAAAGATACCCTCACACACCGAAAGATACACTCACACACCGAAACATACTCTCACACACCAAAACTTACCCTCACACACCAAACGATACCCTCACACACCAAAAGATACCCTCACACACCGAAACATACCCTCACACACCGAAAGATACCCTCACACACCGAAAGATACCCTCACACACCGAAAGATACCCTCACACACCGAAAGATACCCTCACACACTAAAAAGATACCCTCACACACTAAAAAGATACCCTCACACACCGAAAGATACCCTCACACACCGAAAGATACCCTCACACACCGAAAGATACCCTCACACACAGAAAGATACCCTCACACACCAAAAGATACACTCACTCACCGAAACATACTCTCACACACCAAAAGATACCCTCACACACCGAAATATACCCTCACACACCGAAAGATACCCTCACACACTAAAAAGATACCCTCACACACCGAAACATACCCTCACACACCGAAACATACCCTCACACACCGAAACATACCCTCACACACCGAAACATACCCTCACACACCGAAAGATACCCTCGCACACCGAAACATACCCTCACACACTAAAAAGATACCCTCACACACTAAAAAGATACCCTCACACACCAAAACATACCCTCACACACCAAAACACACCCTCACACACTAAAAGATACCCTCACACACCAAAACATACCCTCACACACCAAAACATACCCTCACACACCGAAAGATACCCTCACACACCGAAACATACCCTCACACACCGAAACATACCTTCACACACCGAAACATACCCTCACACACTAAAAAGATACCCTCACACACTAAAAAGATACCCTCACACACCAAAAGATACCCTCACACACCAAAACATACCCTCACACACTAAAAAGATACCCTCACACACCAAAACATACCCTCACACACCAAAACATACCCTCACACACCAAAAGATACCCTCACACACCAAAAGATACCCTCACACACCAAAAGATACACACTCTCTTTTTTCCATCTCTTTCTCTCTCCTTCTCCCTCTATCTCTATCTCTCTCAGTATCTCTCTCTCCATACTTCTCTCTCTCACTCTCTATCTCTCTCTCTAGACACAAACACATTATCTCTCTCTCACACACACACACACAGACACACACACACACACACACACTATCTCATTTACAGCTGTCAGTTACTTGTCTCTCACCTGGTCGTGTTCTGCATCGATCACACAGTCTGGAGGTCACTGTGGCTTTCAGTATGCCTGAACACACAGCTGATGTGTGCGTCACTGTGGGTGCGCCTGCATACGTGTGTGTGTCACTGTGGGTGCGCCTGCATACATGTGTGTGTCACTGTGGGTGCGCCTGCATACGTGTGTGTGTCACTGTGGGTGCACCTGCATACGTGTGTGTGTCACTGTGGGTGCGCCTGCATACGTGTGTGTCCCTGTGAGTGCGCCTGCATATGTGTGTGTGTGAGCGTGTGCATGTGTTATGAGAGTGTCGCCGTCCCAGATTCTAAAGTTTGAAATTCTCTCCCTCCTCCCCTCTCCCCCTTCTCTCCCCCTTCTCTCCCTCCTCCCCTCTCCCCCTTCTCTCCCCCGTCTCTCCCTCCTCCCCTCTCCCCCTTCTCTCCCTCCTCCCCTCTCCCCCTTCTCTCCCCCTTCTCTCCCTCCTCCCCTCTCCCCCTTCTCTCCCCCGTCTCTCCCTCCTCCCCTCTCCCCCTTCTCTCCCTCCTCCCCTCTCCCCCTTCTCTCCCCCTTCTCTCCCTCCTCCCCTCTCCCCCTTCTCTACCTCCTCCCTTCTCCCCCTTCTCCGCATTTTCTCTTTCCTCCCCTCTCCCCCTTCTATCCCTCCTCCCCTCTCCCCATTCTCTCCCTCCTCCCCTCTCCCCTCTCCACCTTCTCTTCCTCCTCCCCTCTCCCCCTTCTCTCCCTCCTCCCCTCTCCCCCTTCTCTACCTCTTCCCTTCTCCCCCTTCTCCGCATTCTCTCCCTCCTCCCCTCTACCCCTCCTCTCTCTCTCTCCTCTCCCTCCTCTCCTCTCCCCTCCTCTAACTATTCTCTCCCTCCTCCCATCTCCCCCTCCTCTCCCTCCTCCCCTCTTCCCCTCCTCTACCCCTCCTCTCTCTCTCTCCTCTCCCTCCTCTCCTCTCCCCTCCTCTAACTATTCTCTCCCTCCTCCCATCTCCCCCTCCTCTCCCTCCTCCCATCTCCCCCTCCTCCCCTCTTCCCCTCCTCTACCCCACCTCTCACCTCTTGTCTTTCTTCTCTTTCAGGGCATCTCTCTGGAGTTCCTGTGTAGTTCTCCCTCTGCTTGCTCTGACCTGGATGTCTGCTGTGTTGGCCATCACCGACCGCCGCTCCACACTATTCCAGGTACACTTTGCTGTCTTCACACTTACACACACCTGCATACACACATCTGCATACACACACACTCACATGTATCCAAGCTTGTATAACAATGTACTGTATACACTCTTTCAAACTCACTAACCTTTGCATGCACTCATACACACACTGATACACACACTCATACACACACTGATACACACACTCATACACACACTGATACACACACTGATACACACTATGATACACACTCTGATACACACTCTGATACACACACTGATACACACACTCATACACACACTGATACACACACTGATACACACTCTGATACACACTCTGATACACACACTGATACACACACTGATACACACACTGATACACACACTCATAAACCAACCAGCTCTCAGAGTCTCACGTCAGAATTAGACGTTCATCCATGTTTCTTAAATGTCAAATTTCCAAGTTGTTCCAAAACTCACATTTCAAAGTGTTTATGGTTAAGTTTAGGCATTAACTCAGAATTTCTAAGGATAGTGTTTAGGTTTGGGAAAGGCTTTAAACAAAAATCTGAAAAACAACTTTCTATTCCTGGATTAGACCATACAACCTTTTGCACCAGAGGCAGATGCTTAGACAGATACTTCCACCTATCCATCATCCCTGTCCACAGCACCCTAGCAAAACCCCAACCTACTTGTAGCTAACAGCGCTCACGGTTTCCACCACTTACCCGATCCCCATGTCATCTCCTGACATCCTCACTCTAATACTGACTCGTATCACAGTGTCCTGGCTGCATACACACTCTCATACACACACGGATACACACACTGATACACACTCTCATACACACACGGATACACACACGGATACACACACTGATACACACTCTCTCTATCTCTCTGTCACTGTCTCTCTCTCTCTTTCTAGCTCTCTCTCTCTCTCTATCTCTCTCCATTTCTCTCTCTGTCTCTCTCTGCTTCTGTCTCTCTCTCGCTGTCTCTCTCTCTCTTTCTAGCTCTCTCTCTCTCTCTCTATCTCTCTCTCTCCCTGTCTCTCTCTCTCTCTCTCTCTCTCCAGTTCTCTCTCTGTCTCTCTCTGCTTCTGTCTCTCTCTCGCTGTCTCTCTCTCTCTGTCTCCCTCTCTCTGTCTCCCTCTCTGTCTCCCTCTCTGTCTCCCTCTCTGTCTCTCTGTCTCCCTCTCTGTCTCCCTCTCTGTCTCTCTGTCTCCCTCTCTGTCTCCCTCTCTGTCTCTATCTCTCTGTCTCTGACTCTCTCTTTCTATGGTAACTGACAGCCGTTCTGCTTTCTTTCAGGTTCTGTTTGCTGTCTTTGACTCTGTCCAGGGTTTTGTCATCATTACTGTCCACTGTGCCATGCGCCGCGAGGTTAGTGTGTGTCTGTGTGTGTCTGAGTGTGTCTGTGTGTTTCTGAGTGTGTCTGAGTGTGTCTGAGTGTGTCTGAGTGTGTCTGTGTGTGTCTGTGTGTGTGTGTCTGTGTGTTTCTGTGTGTGTCTGTGTGTGTCTGAGTGTGTCTGTGTGTGTCTGTTTGTGTCTGTGTGTTTCTGTATGTGTCTGTGTGTGTCTGTGTGTGTATGTGTGTGTCTGAGTGTGTCTGAGTGTGTCTGTGTGTGTCTGTGTGTGTCTGTGTGTGTCTGAGTGTGTCTGAGTGTGTCTGTGTGTGTCTGAGTGTGTCTGAGTGTGTCTGTGTGTGTCTGAGTGTGTCTGAGTGTGTCTGTGTGTGTCTGTGTGTGTCTGTGTGTGTCTGTGTGTGTCTGTGTGTGTCTGTGTGTGTCTGAGTGTGTCTGAGTGTGTCTGTGTGTGTCTGTGTGTGTCTGTGTGTGTCTGAGTGTGTCTGAGTGTGTCTGTGTGTCTCTGTGTGTTCCTGTATGTGGGTATATGAAGAACGTCTGTTTAATTCCTGAATTGAAACCCAAACCCTGCTACAGGTGGTCTCGTTTTCAACGCGACTTTCTCCTACTGAAGCGTACCGTACCAGCTAGCTAGATAGACAGAGGTTCAGCTCAGACATGGGAAGGATTACTCTGCTTCAGCCTGTATTAATATAATAGAGTATTGTCCAGATGATCCAGGGCTCCTATAAAGAGATTAGTAAGACACTGTATGAATTAAGACGATAAGTCCCCAGTCGAATGCCCTCACTGTCCATTCTCAACAGACACACAGAGTCTCAATGGAGACGAAATACCCATTTACCAGGCACACACACACACACACACACACACACACACACACACACACACACACACACACACACACACACACACACACACACACACATGCAGCAATCTCTATTGCACTCCATACTGCCCTTTCCCACCTGGACAAAAGGAACACCTATGTGAGAATGCTGTTCATTGACTACAGCTCAGCGTTCAACACCAAAGTGCCCTCAAAGCTCATCACTAAGCTAAGGACCCTGGGACTAAACACCTCCCTCTGCAACTGGATCCTGGACTTCCTGACGAGCCGACCCCCAGGTGGTAAGGGTAGGCAACAACACATCTGCTTCTCTGATCCTCAACATCGGTTCCCCTCAGGGGTGCGTGCTTAGTCCCCTCCTGTACTCCCTGTTCACCCACGACTGCGTGGCCAAACACAACTCCAACACCATCATTAAGTTTGCTGATAACACAGCAGTGGTAGGCCTGATTACCGACATCGATGATACACCCTATAGGGAGGAGGTCAGAGACCTGGCAGTGTGGTGCCAGGACAACAACCTCTCCCTCAATGTGATCAAGACAAAGGAGATGATAGTGGACTACAGGAAAAGGAGGACCAAACAGGCCCCCATTAACATCAACGGGACTGTAGTGGAGCGGGTTCGAGAGTTTCAAGTTCCTTGGTGTCCACATCACCAACAAGCTATAATGGTCCAAACACACCCAGACAGTCGTGAAGAGGGCACGAAAGCACATTTTCCCCCTCAACATTTGACATGGGTCCCCAGCTACACCATTGAGAGCATCGTGACTGGTTGCATCACCGTCTGGCATGGCAACTGCTCGGAATCTGACCGTAAGGCGCTACAGAGGGTAGTGCGAACGGCCCAGTATATCACTGGGGCCAAGCTTCCTGCAATCAGGACCTCTATACCAGGTGGTGTCAGAGGAAGGCTCATAAAATTATCAAAGACCCCAGCCACCCAAGTCATAGACTGTTCTCTCTGCTTCCGCATGACAAGTGGTACTGGAACGCCAAGTCTAGGACCAACAGGCTCCTTAACAGCTTCTACCCCCAAGCCATAAGACTGCTGAACAATTAATCAGATGGCTACACAGACTATTTACATTGATCCCCCTCCTTTGTTTTACACTTCTACTACTCACTGTTTATTATCTATGCATAGTCCCTTTACCCCTACCTATATGTACAAATGACCTCGACTAACCTGTACCCCCGCACATTGACTCAGTACCGGTACCCCCTGTATATAGCCTCGTTATTGTTATGTAATTCTACTGTGTTACTTTTAATTCAGGAAATATTTTCTTAACTCTATTTCTTGAACTGCACTGTTGGTTAAGGGCTTGTAAGTAAGCATTTCACGGTAAGGTCTACACCGGCTGTATTCGGCGCATGAGACAAATACAATTTGATTTGATTTGATTTAATGCACACACACACAAACACACATGCACACACACATGCTTGCATACACACACACATGCATACACACATACACACACACACACACACACACATCCGTGTACTCACACACACACATACACACACACACACACACACACACTCACACGCCCCCCTAGTGTGCACAAATATCAGACAAACCACAATGCATTGGGGTTTGATCCATTCCGTGCCTACACAACATCTCTCTGTCGCTCCCCCCGATATGATATACATCACTTCATTGTTTATTGCGTAAACATATAGTTGAACATTAATGGACAAAAAAACTTTAAGACATACAGTATATGTTAAACCAATATCACAAAAGCATAGGATTAGAGTTGCCCAAATCCAGGAATTATTTGAGTAAATCTGAAAATCTCTGTCAGGGACTGAACATAATCCCTAATAGCTGCAGCACAACAAGCAAGCAGATGATGGTGTCTCTGGGATGGAGAGAGATGTGGAGAGGAGAAGAAGGAGAGGAAAGGGGGATGAGAGACTGTGTGAAGAAGTTGCAGAGAGGAATAGAGGGACAGCGGCAGAGGGAGGATGGGGATTGAAAGAACATAGAGTCCATGGATCTATAGAGAGGGTGTGTTGCAGAGTGACACGATGTGTGTATGAGAACGAGGGAGGGAGGGAGGGAGGGAGGGAGGGAAGGAAGGAAGGAAGGAAGGAAGGAAGGAAGGAAGGAAGGAAGGAAGGAAGGAAGGAAGGAAGGAAGGAAGGAAGGAAGGAAGGAAGGAAGGAAGGAAGGAAGGAAAAAGAGGGAGGTAAGGTCTGTGGAGTTCTGTGGAAAATAATTTACCCGATAGGGAGTTAGAGAACATGGACGGATGTATAGAAAATGTGATTAGCAGGAAGAGGGGAGGGAGAGAGATGGATCGAGAAATTAGGAAAGGAACATGGATGTATGTATGAAAATAATGATTGTAGCAGAGAGGAAGGGAGTGAGAGAAAAAGAGGGAGGGAGGGAGAAGGGAGAAAAAAAGAAAGGGCAAGAAAAGGAGAAAGGGTTAATGAATAACACAAAGGGAGAACATTTAGAACATTTGGAGGAAGGAAAGTGTGAAGATCGGGAGAAAGACAAATGTAGAGGGAGAGAGAAGGAGGGAGAGAGAATGTGAGCGAGGGAGGGTGAGGGAGCGAGTATAGATCCATAGGAAACCCATTTGACTTTGAAATGAGAAGTACGCAGCCATCAGAGTGCCAACTCACCCAGCAGGGATGAGGAAAGCAGAGTTAACATAGAGAGGATATACAGAGAGAGTGGGAGGGAGAGAGATGGAGAGAGAGAGAGATGAGAGAGAAAGAAATAGAAACATGCAGAGAGCGAGGGAAGGAGATAGACGGAGAGAGAGAGAGAGAGAGAGAGATGGAACGAGCGGCGATACTCCAGTGAATGCACTATTCATCTGACACGGGCTCTGCTCTGATCCAATATGCAGTCTCTCTCTCTCTCTCTCACACACACACACACCGAACACCCGCTGTGAATGAAGATGGCTTTTCTTTGGCGCTGCGGCTCACTTCAGTGTTCTGTTCTCAGATTCCGCTCATAGGGTGGTAATTTGTTGTCCTACTCAGCCACTCAGATGAAAGTCAGTCATTTGTATGCTCAGGTGAAGATATGGTTGTCTTGATATCCTGGAGGGATGAAAGGACACAGATTACATATTAGTAGGGTTTATTGAGTCAGACACAACAACCACACAAAATCAAACTGAATTAAGGTGAATTTAAAATAGCAACACACTTTACAGTAAAATAATATAAATGAAGGAGATAAAAAAATAAGTGAATGCATATATGGTCATATACACATTTTTTAAGTGTAGTCTCAGTGTGTCAGTGTAGTCTCAGTGTGTCAGTGTAGTCTCAGTGTGTCAGTGTAGTCTCAGTGTGTCAGTGTAGTCTCAGTGTGTCAGTGTAGTCTCAGTGTGTCAGTATAGTCTCAGTGGGTCAGTATAGTCTCAGTGTGTCAGTGTAGTCTCAGTGTGTCAGTGTAGTCTCAGTGTGTCAGTGTAGTCTCAGTGTGCCAGTGTAGTCTCAGTGTGTCAGTGTAGTCTCAGTGTGTCAGTGTAGTCTATGTGTATGCATGCTTGCATGTCTCCTATCCATGTTAAACTTGTTACACACGACAAGATTTTTGGTAACACACTAAACAAATTTGTTTGTTCGACATCCCAATGTTCGTAGGAAGTTTTGGGACTCATTGGGTATAGTGTTAATATTAGTTCTCTCTGTCTCAACATGATGTGGGAGGCAATGTGGGTGTAAATGGCATACTGTGTACCCACTAATCAAATCAAATCAAATGTATTCATAAAGCCCTTTTTACATCAACAGATGTCACAAAGTGCTTATACAGAAACCCAGCCTAAAACCCCAAACAGCAAGCAATGCAGATGTAGAAGCACGGTGGCTAGGAAAAACTCCCCAAAAAGTCCGGAACCTAGGAACAAACCGAGAGAGGAAGCAGGCTTTGAGGGGTGGCCAGTCCTCTTCTGGCTGTGCCGGGTGGAGATTAAAAGAGTGCATGGCCGTTAAGGCCAGATCGTTCTTCAAGATGTTCAAATGTTCATAGATGACCAGCAGGGTCAAATAATAATCACAGTGGTTGTAGAAGTTGCAACAGGTCAGCACCTTAGGAGTAAATGTCAGTTGACTTTTCAAATCAAATCAAATGTTATTGGTCACATACACATATTTAGCAGATGTTATTGCGGTTGTAGTGAAATACTTGTGTTCCCAGCTCCAACAGTGCAGTAGCATCTAACAATTCACAACAATACATACAAATCTAAAAGTAAAAGAATGGAATGAAGAAATATTTAAATATTACGACGAGCAATGTCGGAGTGGCATTGACTAAAATACAGTTGCAGTTGCCGTAGCAGGCGGTGATACAGCCCAACAGGATGCTCTCAATTGTGCATCTGTAAAAGTTTGTGAGGGTCTTAGGGGCCAAGCTGAATTTCTTCAGCCTCCTGAGGTTGAAGAGGCGCTGATGCGTCTTGTGTAGTACACAGTCTGTGTGCGTGAACCATTTCAGTTTGTCAGTGATGTGTACGCCGAGGAACTTGAAGCTTTTCACCTTCTCCACTGCGATCCCATCGATGTTGATAGGGGCATGCTCCCTCTGCTGTTTCCTGAAGTCCACGATCAGCTCCTTTGTTTTGTTGACATTGGGGGACAGGTTATTTTCCTGGGACCACTCCGCCAGGGCCCTCACCTCCTCCCTGTAGGCTGTCTCGTCATTGTTGGTAATCAGGCTTATTTCTGTTGTGTTGTCTGCAAATTTGATGATTGAGTTGGAGGCGTGCGTGGCCACGCAGTCATGGGTGAACAGGGAGTACAGTAGGGGGCTGACCACGCACCCTTGTGGGGCCCCAGTGTTGAGGATTAGCGACTGGGGGTGTTGTTTCCTACCTTCACCACCTGGGGGTGGCCCGTCAGGAAGTCCAGGACCCAGTTGCACAGGGCGGGGCTCAGACCTAGGGACTCCGAGCTTAATGATGAGCTTGGAGGGTACTATGGTGTTGAAGGCTGAGCTATAGTCAATGAACAGCATTATTACATATGTATTCCTCTTGTCCAGATGGGATAGGGCAGTGTGCAGTGTGATGGCAATTGCATCGTCTGTGGATCTATTGGGGCGGTATGCAAATTGAAGTGGGTCTATGGTGTCAGGTAAGGTAGAAGTGATATGATCCTTACTAGACTCTCAAAGCACTACCAAGCGATAGTGCTACCAAGTGATAGTAATTTTGTTCAGTACAGGAACAATGGTGGACATCTTGAAGCAAGTGGGGACAGCAGACTGGGATAGGGAGAGATTGAATGTGTCCGTATACACTCCAGCCAGCTGGTCTGCGCATGCTCTGAGGACGCGGCTAGGGATGCTGTCCGGCCTGGCAGCCTTGCGAGGGTTAACACGCTTAAACGTCTTACTCATGTCGTCCATGGAGAACGAGAGCCCACAGTCCTTGGGAGTCGGTGACCGCGACATTGCTGGTTTTCCCTTTGTAATCCGTGATTGTCTGTAGACCCTGACACATACGTCTTGTGTTTAAGCCGTTGAATTGCGACTCCACTTTGTCTATGTACTGATGTGTTGCCTATTTGGTTGCCTTACAGAGGGAATAAATGCACTGTTTGTATAAAAATATATTCCCAGTCACCTTGCCATGGTTAAATCCGGTGGTTCGCGCTTTCAGTTTTGCATGAATGCTGTCATCGACGGTTTCTGGTTTGGGTAGGTTTTAATAACAATAAGAACACCTCCTCCCAGCTGCCCACTGCACTGAGGATAGGAAACTCTATCACCACCTATAAACCCACTATAATTGAGAATTTCAATAAGCATATTTCTACGGCTGGCCATGCTTTCCACCTGGCTACCCCTACCGCAGTCAACAGCACTGCACCCCCCACAGCTACTCGCCCAAGCCTTCCCATTTCTCCTTCTCCCAAATCCAGTCAGCTGATGTTCTGAAAGAGCTGCAAAATCTGGACCCGTACAAATCAGCCGGGCTAGACAATCTGGACCCTTTCTTTCTAAAATTATCTGCCGAAATTGTTGCAACCCCTATTACTAGCCTGTTCAACCTCTCTTTCGTGTTGTCTGAGATTCCCAAAGATTGGAAAGCAGCTGCTGTCATCCCCCTCTTCAAAGGAGGGGACATTCTTGACCCAAACTGCTGCAGACCTATATCTATCCTACCCTGCCTTTCTAAGGTCTTCGAAAGCCAAGTCAACAAACAGATTACCGACCATTTCGAATCCCACCGCACCTTCTCCGCTATGCACTCTGGTTCCAGAGCTGGTCATGGGTGCACCGTAGCCACGCTCAAGGTCCTAAACGATATCGTAACCGCCTTCGATAAGAAACAATACTGTGCTGCCGTATTCATTGACCTGGCCAAAGCCTTCGACTCTGTCAATCACCACATCCTCATCGGCAGACTCAGTAGCCTTGTTTTCTCAAATGATTGCCTCGCCTGGTTCAACAACTACTTCTCTGATAGAGTTCAGTGTGTCAAATCGGAGGGCCTGTTGTCCGGACCTCTGGCAGTCTCTATGGGGGTGCCACAGGGTTCAATTCTTGGGCCAACTCTTTTCTCTGTATACATCAATGATGTCGCTCTTGCTGCTGGTCTGTCTCTGATCCACCTCTATGCAGACGACACCATTCTGTATACTTCTGGCCCTTCCTTGTACACCGTGTTAACTACCCTCCAGACGAGCTTCAATGCCATACAACTCTCCTTCCGTGGCCTCCAACTGCTCTTAAATACAAGTAAAACTAAATGCATGCTCTTCAACCGATCGCTGCCTGCACCTGCCTGCCTGTCCAGCATCACTACTCTGGACGGTTCTGACTTAGAACATGTGGACAACTACAAATACCTAGGTGTCTGGTTAGACTGTAAACTCTCCTTCCAGACTCACATCAAACCACTCCAATCCAAAGTTAAATCTAGAATTGGCTTCCTATTTCGCAACAAAGCATCCTTCACTCATGCTGCCAAACATGCCCTCGTAAAACTGACCATACTACCGATCCTCGACTTCGGCAATGTCATTTACAAAATAGCCTCCAATACCCTACTCAATAAACTGGATGCAGTCTATCACAGTGCCAACCGTTTTGTCACCAAAGCCCCATATACTACCCACCACTGCGACCTGTACGCTCTCGTTGGCTGGCCCTCGCTTCATACTCGTCGCCAAACCCACTCGCTCCAGGTCATCTACAAGACCCTGCTAGGTAAAGTCCCCCCTTATCTCCGCTCACTGGTCACCATAGCAGCACCCACCTGTAGCACGTGCTCCAGCAGGTATATCTCTCTGGTCACCCCCAAAGCCAATTCCTCCTTTGGCCATCTCTCCTTCCAGTTTTCTGCTGCCAATGACTGGAACGAACAAAAATCTCTGAAACTGGAAACACTTATCTCCCTCACTAGCTTTAAGCGCCAGCTGTCAGAGCAGCTCACAGATCACTGCACCTGTACATAGTCCATCTATAATTTAGCCCAAACAACTACCGCTTCCCCTACTGTATTTATTTATTTATTTATTTTGCTCCTTTGCACCCCATTATTTCTATTTCTACTTTGTACTTTCTTATACTACAAATCTACCATTCCAGTGTTTTACTTGCTATATTGTATTTACTTTGCCACCATGGCCTTTTTGCCTTTACCTTCCTTTTTATTTAATTTTTTTATTTATTTCACCCTTATCTCACCTCATTTGGTCACATTGTATATAGACTTATTTTTCTACTGTATTATTGACTGTATGATTGTTTTACTCAATGTGTAACTCTGTGTTGTTGTATGTTGTCGAACTGCTTTGCTTTATCTTGGCCAGGTCGCAATTGTAAATGAGAACTTGTTCTCAACTTGCCTACCTGGTTAAATAAAGGTGAAATAAATAAAAACTTTTAAAAAAACTGCTGAAGTGAAGGCCGTCCTCTCTTGGGGAATACTGCTTTTAAGTTAGCTTTGCGACAGTATCAAAAATACTTTTTGCATTGTTTTTATTCTCCTCAACCAGGTTGGGAAAGTAACCTGATCGAGCAAGAGTGAGGGCTCTTCGATATTGCACGGTACTGTTTTTCCAAGCTAGTCGGAAGACTTACAGTTTGATGGAGCGCCATTTCCGTTCCAATTTTCTGAAAGTTTGCTTCAGGGCTCAGGTATTTTTTGTATACCAGGGAGTTAAATTCTTCTGACAAATTGTTTTTGTTTTAAGAGGTGCGACTGCATCTAGGGTATTACGCAAGGTTAAATGTATATACTCGGTTAGATGGTTAACTGTTTTTCGTACTCCAACATCCTTGGGTAGGTGGAGGGAGTCTGGAAGGGCATCTAGGAATCTTTGGGTTGTCTGACAATTTATAGTGCTGCTTTTGATAATCCTTGTTTGGGGTCTGAGCAGATTTGTTGCGATTGCAAACGTAATAAAATGGTGGTCTGATAGTCCAGGATTATCAGGAAGAACATTTAGATCCACGATATTTATTCCACTACCTAGCTTTAGCTCACTTAATGAAAGTTTCAGAGAATAGCAAACGATATTATATCTCAGAGCACTGTGGCTCTGGAGTCAGTTACCAGTCATATCTCAATTTGAATAAAATCTCATCTTCCTAACACAACCCTCAGTAGACTGGCTGCCTATCTAGATTCAACAGTGTTGTACACTGTCTTTTTCTGTTCTTTATCTCTGTTTCTTCATCTCTCTCTCTCACTCTCTCTCACTCTCTCTCTCTTCCTCTCTCTCTCACTTTATTTATCTTTGAATGTCTTCAAAGAGTGCTTGAATCCATAAATCAAACAATTACTTGGCGTTTATTTCTACAGTACTTTTTAATGCATACAGTACTAATGCTAACAAACACATTTAAAGAAAGTGGGTGTCCCTTGATTTTGAACTCATATTAAATAAACCCCACTAATGATACTATACATGTTCATGACAGGGTAATACACCATGTTCTAGTCTCTTACTAAAATCAATAACAAAACCTAATATAGATGATCAAACATTCACCAGATAATATATTACTTTGTAACGGTTACATACTCAATAAACACGTGTAGAGTACTGTATGTATGAACATAGCCTACTCTCTATGATAGTCTTAAAGTAGCTAAACTCATTTTAAAACTACAATAAAGACCTTCATCTACCTTCCTGCCTTTCTCCCTCCTGCTCTTCTTCCCTCCCTCTTCCTCTACTTCCCTCCCTCCTCGTCCGTCTCTTCCAGGTTCAGGACGCAGTGCGCTGTCGGATGGGGGGATGTAAAGACGACAGTGAGAACTCACCGGACTCATGCAAGAACGGACAGGTGCAGATCATGGTGAATAATATTCCATTTCATCCCTTATTAGACCCATAACCACTGCTGGCCTGGTCCCTGATCAGTTTGTGCTGTCTTGCCAACTCCTGGGACCAGGCTACATAACCACATCCTGCTGGTCCTAAAACTTCCCTGTTTCTGTTCTCCAAATTCTGCTCTTCACTAACTATATTAATGCCCAATCCCAAATCGACCACATCTCCTTGTGGGGTTCTGAGAGGATTTGACAGGTGTCGATTTGGGATTGGGCCTAAAATCCTAACCCCATCATTTGTTCAGTCCCTCCTAAAGATATTTTATAATCCCACCTGTAATTTGTTATTTTCATATTTTCATTGGATATTTTTATTAACACGGCGGTCAGTGAGGCAGGTTGGTTTATCCCATATGAAAGGCCCTCATCATTATGCACAGGGCGTGTAAGGTAAAGCTCACATAAGGTTATACATAAGGTTACTTTGTCCAAAATCATGCTAATAGCATTGTAAATCATAAAGACATGAAGTGCCTCCCAATGTCAACCAGGTCACAACGCTCTGCAATATTCATTAGTTATAAAAGTTCCTACGTTGAACCCTCCATCCCCTTTGATTTTGTTATTCACACAGTCATTTACTGTAGTGTTTTGGTCTCTTGAATGGACCTCTAAGAAGGTTAGGAGGCTGAAGCTTCACCTTAGATTACCTATACCATCAACAACAAAAATGCAAAGTTGTTTTAAGTGTAGTGTTGAGGAGGAATGGATGGGTTGGTTTCGTAACTGTAGGGTCCAGAGTTTTTCCTTGCTGTTTTTCCTGGTCACGTCACAGTTTACGCGTAAACCTACACATGACAAAGTTAACAAGAGGAGATGTACTTGTCTTTTAAATCCATAGTCTGACAATAAATTAATCTCAATCCACTTGAAGTAATTCATTAGGCTTTTTGATTAATATCAAAAGCAGTCATATCAAATTAATTGGTGAATCCAAAGTGTTTCCAACAGCCATTTCCCAATAGCATAATCCAGAATTAATCCCTCACCCCAAAAGGCTCAAAGCGACTGAGTGCATAGGGAAAACTTTTCTTGAACCCATTTGCCATAAAGCTTTCATAAACCTGTCATAGGCACGATACACTATATGTACAAAAGTATGTGGACACCCCTTCAAATTAGTGAATTCGGCTATTTCAGCTACAACCGTAAATGACAGGTGTATAAAATCGAGCACCCAGCCATGCAATCTCTTTAGACAAACATTGGCAGTAGAATGACTTTACTGAAGAGCTCAGTGACTTTCAACGTTGCACCATCATAGGATGCCACCTTTCCAACAAGTCAGTTTGTCAAATACAAAAATGTCTGCCCCGGTGCACTGTAAGTGCTGTTATTGTGAAGTGGAAACATCTAGGAGCAACAACGGCTCAGCCGCAAAATGGTAGGCCACACAACCTCACAGAACGGGACCACTGAGTGCTGAAGTGCTTAGCATGTAAAAATCGTCTGTCCTCGGTTGTAACACTCACTACCGAATTCCAAACTGCCTCTGGAAGCAATGTCAGCACAAGAACTGTTCATCAGGAGCTTCATAAAATGGGTTTCCATGGCCAAGCAGCCACACACAAGCCTAAGATCACCATGCGCAATGCAAAGCGTTGACTGGAGTAATGTGAAGCTCGCAGACTCTGGAGCAGTGAAAATGCATTCTCTGGAGTGATGAATCACGCTTCACCATCTGGAAGTCCTACGGATGAATCTGGGCACAGGCAGATGCCAGGAGAACACAACCTGCCCTAATGCATTCGACCAACTGTAAAGTTTGGTGGTGGAGGAATAATGGTCTGGGGATATGTTTTAGTTCCAATGAAGGGAAATCTTAACACTACAGCATACAATGACATTCTAGACGATTCTGTGCTTCCAATTTTGTGGCAACAGTTTGGGGAAGGCCCTTTCCTGTTTCAGCATGACAATACACCGTGCACAAAGCGAGATCCATACATAAATGGTTTGTCGAGATCTGAGTGGAAGAACTTGACTGGCCTGCACAGAGCCATGATCTAAACACCATATAATACCTTTTGGATGAATTAGAATGCCAACTGCGAGCTAGGCCTAATCACCCAACATCAGTGCCCGACCTCACTAATGCTCTTGTGGCCGAATAGAAGCAAGTCCCTGCAGCGATGTTCCAACATCTAGTTGGAACCAGCAAAGGGGGGACCAACTCCGTATTAATGCTCATGATTTTGGAATTAGATGTTCGACGAGCAGGTGTCCACATACTTTTGGTAGTGTATGACATAACAGCCATACAAGTATTAAGTAGGCCTTGTGAAAAGTGTTACCATAAACTCACTAGAGAGGATAGGAGGAAATCTTGAGAGATAGGTGTACATCTTGAGAGTATAGGATGACATCTTGAGAAGATAGGAGGGCATCTTGAGAGGATAGAACATCTTAAGACAATAGGGGGACATCTTGAGAAGATAGGAGGACATCTTGAGAAGATAAGAGGACATAATGAGAACATAGGAGGACATATTGAGAAGATAAGAGGACATAATGAGAAGATAGGAGGACATATTGAGATGATAGGAGGACACTGAGAAGATAGGAGGACATATTGAGAAGAAAAGATATCTTGAGAGGATAGGAGCGCATTTTGAGAGGATAGGAGGACATCTTGAGAAGATAGGAGGACACTGAGAAGATAGGAGGACATATTGCGATAATAGGAGGACATCTTGAGAAGATAGGAGGACATTTTGAGAGGATAGGAAAACATCTTGAGAAGATAGGAGGACATCTTGAGAAGATAGGAGGACACTGAGAAGATAGGACATCTTGAGAAGATAGGACATCTTGAGAGGATAGGAGGACATCTTGAGAAGATAGGAGGACATCTTGAGAGGATAGGAGGACATCTTGAGAGGATAGGAGGACATCTTGAGAAGATAGGAGGACATCTTGAGAAGATAGGAGGACATCTTGAGAGGATAGGAGGACATCTTGAGAATAATCAGTCTTCAGACTAGAGTACATGTTAAATGAGATTAACCACCATTTAACCATTCTGGTAGTTAGTTTGGACTGGCTTGGTCCTTCCCATTTTACCCTTCTATTGTCCACTCCTCCACTTCCCCTCTCTCATCTCTCCTCCTCTCACATCTCTTCTTCATCCCAGCATCAGAAGTGTCAGAACGTGTCCTACTGCGGGCAGCAGTGTGGCTCTCTGCGCTACAGCACTGGCACTTCTGGCACTGACACTGGCACTGTTGGCACTGGAGCTTCTCTCTGCTCGTCATCGTCATGCCACCAACAGCCACCATACCCGCCATTATGCCACCCTCACCAGGGCTTCGAACGCAGCTGCCAACTAGGCTGTTACCACAGCCTGCCTCACAACAACCACATGAACCATGAACACATGAACTACGCCCTCAACCACACCCTCAACCACACCTATAACCACGCCCACAACCATGGACAAAACCACAAGTACCCCAACAGCAAATCAGTACGTCAACCACAGTAGATAGCTGCTGTGCTTTCTGTGCCCTAAAGTAGCCAATATATGTAGCAGTGTAGTAAAGTTATTATCTGGTAGAAAAGTACATTATCCACAAAGGTTTCCAGCAATGGTTCCCAAACTGTGGATATACCCCCTTGTGGTCCAGGAAATGTCTTTCCATTTATTTAATATAAATGGTATTAGCCTGCAAAACATAACAAATCATGTTTTATTATGGTCCGTTGGGGGAAAAGTTTGGAAACCACCGAGCTGCAAAGTAGATTAGTGCCAGCAAGTTTTTATAGTTTTAGCTGCTACCAGTCAAAGTTGTTTTATGCTGGTGTTTTTATATCTATATAGATGTGTTTTTAGATTAAGTTTTGGGATCCAAATGTTGTTTTGTTCTTGCATCTTTTCCAATGATAATTCAGCCTGAAGTGTTTTGGGTTATCTTGTGCTTAAGTGGTTTCCAGTGTTGGCTGAACACAGGGCTAATGTGAATGCCCTCCTCAAAACGTCTGGACAAACTGTAGTTTGTAATGATGCTGACGGTTAACCTGACTTACTTTCTATACTCAGCCTGTGTGTACGTGTGTGGGTGTGCGTACATACATGCTACGATGAAGGAGATAGAGATATGGAGAGAGCGAGAGAGAAAGAGAGAGATAGGGAGAGAGAGAGAGAGAGAGAGAGACAGAGAGAGACAGAGAGCGAGAGAGAGAGGTGAGATGAGAGTCTAAATCCTCATTTGTCCTTTTAGGCGAGAGCCATTTGTGCAGCTGTGTGATTTGCGTACTAGGAGCTTTCCTCTCCTCTGAGACCTGTATTCATTCTCTCCCTCTCTCTTTCCCTTTCAAATGTTCTCTTTCTCTTTCTGTCCCTCTATTTATCTCTCTTTCTTTCTCTCCCTCTGTCTTTCTCTCTCTTTCTCTTTAACTCTCCCCTTCTCTCTGCCTTTCCCCTCCCTCCATCTTCTTCCATGTCTTGGTATTTTGGGGTATTTTGTTAGGATCCCCATTAGCTGTTACAAAAGCAGCAGCTACTCTTCCTGGGGTCCACATCTCTCTCTCACTCCCCCCTTCCCTCTCTGTCGTGCCCAAAATGCTTTATACTTTAATATCCAAACAAAGGCTTTTGTGAGTGGGTTCCGTGGAGGACGCTAGGCGGATTGTTGCTGTGGGGAGAGAGGAGAAGAGAGAGTGGAGAGGCCTGGGTCTGCATGGCAATGTGGTGCAACGTTTATTTCACATTCAAGTTTGAGAGGTTTGCAGGGAGGCCATTTTGGAATGGAACACTGGAACTGTCCCTCAGTGAATCCAAGCAATCTGTTTGTGTGGTGCTGTTTGTGTGGTGCTGTTTGTGTGGTGCTGTTTGTGTTGGTTCTTTTACAAAGTCATTTCTTCCAACCAATCAAAGTTGAGGGGAAATTCTCTCTTGAAGGTTACAAAAGACAAGCTGAGGGAAACACGAGCAGGTGGCATTACAGTAGGTAGAGGTGGTGTTAGGTTTAAAGAGAGAAAGGTAGAGCTGGTTTTAGGTTTGGAGACAGAAAGGTAGAGCTGGTTTTAGGTTTGGAGACAGAAAGGTAGAGCTGGTGTTAGGTAGAGCTGGTTTTAGGTTTGGAGACAGAAAAGTAGAGCTGGTGTTAGGTAGAGCTGGTTTTAGGTTTGGAGACAGAAAGGTAGAGCTGGTGTTATTGGTCCGGGTTTGGCCGGGGTAGGCCGTCATCGTAAATAAGAATTTGTTCTTAACTGACTTGCCAGTTAAAAAAAGGTTAATCAACAACAAAAAATATTCTGTAGCACCATTAGAAAGGTGTAGTCTAACATCTCTGTCTCTAATTCATCATCTGTAGCAAAGTTAGAAAGGTGTGGTCTAACATCTCTGTCTCTAAATCATCATCCGTAGCAACATTAGAGAAAGGTGTAGTCTAACTGTGTATTGGTGTGATGTTATTTTCATCTTTCAAAAGCACTTCTCCTCTCATCTTCAGTTGTTTCTGTTTCATCTGTGAGGGTCTTCCCCTGTTTGCTAGGCCTGTCTGGCATCAATATGGCTGTCTGGCATCAATATGCAATGGAAATGAATCGCTGTCTCTTGATGTTGTATTAGTTGGAATAGAATATTAGACTGTATTATTCTGTTTCCCAATGTTGCCCCAAAACCATACTGTAACTACCACACACACACACACACACACACACACACACACACACACACACACACACTGCTGTGTAACTGTCTCTCTTCTTCCCCATGCTCTCTGCCAGTCGGACTTTGAAAAAGATGTGGACCTGGCATGTCAAACAGGTAGGATCTCTCTCTCTCTCTTTCTCTCTCACTGTCTGTCTCACTCTTCAGCTCTCTCTCTCTCTCTCTCTCTCTCTCTCTCTCTTTCTCTCGCTCTCTCTCTCCCTCTCTCTCTCTCTCTCTCACTCACTTTCACTCTCCCCTTCTATCTCTCTCTCTAACTCTCCATCTCTCTCTCTTTCCCTTCTCTCTCTCTTTCTCTCCCCCTCTCTCACTCTTCATCTATCTGTCTCTATCTCTCTCACCCCTTCTCTCTCTCTCTTTCTCTCTCCCTCTTGCTCCTCTCTCTATCTCGTTCCCCCCTCTCTCTCTCTATCTCTCTCCCCTTCTATTTATTTCTCTCCCCCCTTCTCTCTCTCCCTCTCCCTCTCCATCTCTCTCTATCTCCTTCTCTCGCCCCTTTCGCTCTCTCTCTCTCTCTCTCTCTCTCTCTCTCTCTCTCTCTCTCTCTCTCTCTCACACTCTTTTGTATCAGTCTAACATGCTGTCAATGTGCCCATGGGGAGCACTACGCTGTAGCTAAGGCTTTGCTTGTCTGAATGTAAATGCAGTGATGGGAACGATGGAGTCTCGGAATTCAATCATGAGCGGTACTATTTTGCCCTGTCAATCACACTGATTTCATCCAATGGGATCTCTCCGACTTTAAGGAATGAATCTGTTATTGGCTGAGCTCGGTAGCCCTTGAGTCGGTTCAGAGCCGCAATGTTCCCCATCACTGGAATTTAGAAGTGTGTGTATGTGTCTGTGTGTGCGTGCGTCTGTGTGCCTATGCATGTTTCTGTGTGTCTTTGTGTGTGTGCGTGTGTGTGATGTGTGTAACACTGTGGACGTAAATTAACACCCAGTCATGGTTACTTTCCCCCTCCACCCTTGCAGAGAGAGGACACCCATGTAAGTCTGGCACCAACCTGACCCTTATAACACAGTCAATCACTAATGGCCCAACTCTAATTTGAGATCTACATCAAACTCCTGACTCAAACTTTCATGCAAATCTTGTAGAACAAAGAAGGACGTGAAACGCTGCAGGGATGCAGTATTATGTCATTGTAGATTTAAAGTGGTCTCTGATTAAAGGTCCTGTTCAATAGAACAACGGATTATTGTACTCCCTGACGACGGCTATGTCAACATTTCTTTCTGATTTAGTTATAATAATATAATGCAATTATACGAAAGTGCCTTGATTCTCCTTGTTTTATCTCTCATTAACATCAATACACAGAAACTGTATGAAACTTTGAGCTACTTACAGATGTACCTGCAGATTGTCCTAAGTTAACTGTGGCCCAGCAGTGACCACTTTAAACTCTGACGCTGTGTGCATGTAATTCAGCATGACTGTATGACTGTGAGGTGAGACTCATGGTGGTACGACTTCGGACTGCATTCAATCAAAAACATTTACTCGAATGATTGAATATGGCCCATTGTGTGACCATATTCAATTTGACCGGTATAAACCTGATTTGGTGATCAGGTTAGCATGAATGTGTTATTAATATGCATGCAGGGTTAAATATGTTGCTCTAGTTCAGGGGTGGGAAACTCCAGTCCTCGAGGGCCTGGTTGGTGTCACACTGTTTCTCCATCCCTAGCAAACACAGCTGATTAATCATATTGAATTCTGAACTGAAGATCATGATTGGGTGATTATTGGAGTCAGGTGTGTTAGCTGGGTCTGGGGCACCAATCAGGCCCTGGAGGACTGGAGTTGCCCATCCCTGGTCTAGATGAACTGTTGTCCTGACTATATACAGTAGGCCATGTTATTCTGACCTTGTATGTCTGTCTATTACAATGACTAAGGCTACACCTCAAATTACACCCTATTCCCAAGTGCACTACTTTGATTAGACGAACAAAACAAACAAGTGCACTATACAGGAACAGGATGTCATCTGATATTAGGCCTTGTTCGTTTAGATGTTGACTCTTACCAGTTAGTCATATATTGTAGTTGGGTCTTTTAGAAGTGTCTTCATTCCTTTGTTTGTTCACTAAACTAAAAGTATGAAAATGAAAAGGACAACCAAAACATTCTCTAAGCCAAGATTAGTTTCATATTCTGTTTCATTGTGGTCTCAGTATAAGACATAAAATCTCATCCTACCTTGCTGTTGGTCTCAGGACACACACACACACACACACACACACACACACACACACACACACACACACACACACACACACACACACACACACAATATATAAAGCAATCTGTCACAACTAGACAGGGATAATGAGTTCCCGTAGTGGCCATGTGATGGAATGGAAGGCAGCAGCAGGGGTTATCCAGGTCCATTTCATTTGAAGCCAACTGCATTTTACACAATGTCACTGGTTGTGTCCCAAATGGCTCTACTATTGACCTGAGCCCTATGGGCCCTGGTCAAAAGTAGTGCACAATACAGGGAATAGGGTGTGATGTGGGACAGAGATACTCTCTCATACATCTTATCAAATAGCCAGACCACCTCTATCTACAGTATATACTGTGTGAGAATAGCTGAGGGCCACAGTGTCAGGTACAAAGCTCACCTCTGCTGAGTCACCCCTACCACAGGACCGGGAGTCTAGAGAGACTTTTCTGTCTTCATTCCAGTATATTTCAAAGGTTGTCTGCATATATGATGAATGGTTCTGCTTTTTGTCATGTTTTGTTGGTGTTTTTTTTAATTTTATTAATTCCATAGGTGTCTATTATTTAAAACCATGTCAGGAGGCTCAATGCATATATGCCTCTCTCTCTCTGTCTGTCTGTCTGTCTGTCTGTCTGTCTGTCTGTCTGTCTGTCTGTCTGTCTGTCTGTCTGTCTGTCTGTCTGTCTGTCTGTCTGTCTGTCTGTCTGTCTGTCTGTCTGTCTGTCTGTCTGGCTGTCTGGCTGGCTGGCTGGCTGGCTGGCTGGCTGGCTGGCTGTTCATATTATTTTCATACCGTCTTACCTATTTTAACATTTTTTTTTAATGTACTGTATTGTGAGTTCACTATATATGCCTCAACCTCTTCTTCATATCCCTTTATCCTGCTCTCTATCTCTATCTTTCTCTCTATCTCTATCCTGCTCTCTATCTCTATCTTTCTCTCTATCTCTATCCTGCTCTCTATCTCTATCCTGCTCTCTATCTCTATCCTGCTCTCTATCTCTATCCTGTTCTCTATCTCTATCTCACTATCTATTCTGCTCTCTATCTATTCTGCTCTCTATCTATTCTGTTCTCTATTTCTATCCTGCTCTCTATCTCTATCCTGTTCTCTATCTCTATCTCTCTATCTATTCTGCTCTCTATCTTTATCCTGCTCTCTATCTATTCTGTTCTCTATTTCTATCCTGCTCTCTATCTCTATTCTGCTCTCTATCTCACTATCTATTCTGCTCTCTATCTATTCTGTTCTCTATCTCTATCCTGCTCTCTATATATATTCTGCTCTCTATCTCTATTCTGCTCTCTATCTCTATTCTGCTCTCTATCTCACTATCTATTCTGCTCTCTATCTCTATTCTGCTCTGTATCTCACTATCTATTTTGCTCTCTATCTCTTTTCTGTTCTGTATCTCTGTCTCTATTCTGCTCTCTATCTCTATCCTGCTCTGTATCTCTATCCTGCTCTCTATATCTATTCTGCTCTCTGTCCTGCTCCCATCTATATTCTGCTCTCTATCTCTATTCTGCTCTGTATATCTATCTCTATCCTGCTCTCTTTCTCTATCCTGCTCTCTATCTCTATCCTGCTCTCTATCTATATTCTGTTCTCTCTAATTTCTGCTCTCTATCTATATTCTGTTCTCTATCTATTCTGCTCCCATCCTCTATTCTGCTCTCTATCACTATTCTGTTCTCTATCTCTATTCTGCTCTCTATATCTATCCTGCTCTCTATTTATATCCTGCTCTCTATTTATATTCTGCTCTCTATCTCTATTTTGCTCTTTATCTCTATCTCTATTTTGCTCTTTATCTCTATCTCTATTCTGCTCTGTATCTCTATCTCTATTCTGCTTTCTATCTCTATCCTGCTCTCTATCTCTATTCTGCTCTCTTTCTCTATTCTGCTCTCTTTCTCTGTCCTGCTTTATCTCTATCCTGCTCCCATCTATATTCTGCTCACTATCTCTATTCTGCTCTGTATCTCTATGTCTATTCTGCTCTCTATCTCTATCCTGCTCTCTCTAAATTCTGCTCTCTATCTCTATTCTGCTCCCATCCTCTATTCTGCTCTCTATCACTATTCTGTTCTCTATCACTATTATTCTCTCTATCTCTGTCTCTATTCTGCTCTCTATCTCTATTCTGCTCTCCATCTCTATTCTGCTCTCCATCTCTATTCTACTCTTTATCCCCACCTCCTTTCCCCTCTCTCCCCTCCCCCTCTCTCCTCTCACTCTCTCCCTCCAGTCATCTTCAAGGAAGTTAACACCTGTAACCCAGCAACCATCACCGGGACCCTCTCCCGTATCTCCCTTGATGAAGAGGATGACCCCAAGCTGGCGGCCCACCAGGAGGGGGGCCTAGGGGTCAACTTCAGCTCCCTCCCTGGAAACATCCCCCCTCCCAACCTACTCGTCCAGGTGAGGGACCGATTGGATGCATGGATGGATAAATGGGCAGATGGGCAATGGGATTATATGCAAAACAAATCTACTCACACAATCAAATGTAGTTTCATTTAAGCAGTACATTTGCATAGACCCTCCCTCTCAGGCATGTTGGGACATTAGGGGCAGCAGGTAGAGTAGCGGTTAGAGAGTCAACTCAGAGGGTTGCCAGTTCGAATCCCGGGTCCAATGGGAAAAATCTGTCGGGACGTGAGCTGGCAACCGGAGGGTTGCTGGTATGAAATCCTATATGCCATTGACTGCTGTTGTTCCCTTGAGCAAGACACTTAACCCCCACAACAACAGCTCCCTGGGCGCCGAGTATGGCAGCCCCCCACATAAACTCCAAAACCTTTATATATATATATACAGAGCATTCGGAAAGTATTTTGACACCTTGACTTTTTCCACATTATGTTACATTACAGCCTTATTCTAAAATGGATTACATTGTTTTGTTTTCTTCATCAATCTACACACAACACCCCATAATGACAAAGCAAAAACTCGTTTTTAGCACATTTTGCAAATTTACAGAAAATACAAAACTGAAATAAACACATTTACATAAGTATTCAGACCCTTTAGTCAGTACTTTGTTGAAGCACCTTTGGCAGCGATTACAGCCTCGTGTCTTCTTGGGTATGACATTACAAGCTTGGCACACCTGTATTTGGGGAATTTATCCCATTCTTCTCTGCAGATCATCTCAAGCTCTGTCAGGTTGCATGGGGAGCATTGCTTCACAGCAATTTTCAGGTCTCTCCAGAGATGTTCAATTGGGTTCTAGTCTGGGATCTCGCTGGGCCACTCAAGGACATTCAGAGACTTGTCCCGAATCCACTACTGAGTTGTCTTGGCTGTGTGCTTAGGGTCATTGTCCTGTTGGAAGGTGAATCTTCGTCCCAGTCTGAGGTCCTGAGCTCTCTGGAGCAGGTTTTCATTAAGGATCTCTCTGTACTTTGCTCCGTTCATCTTTCCCTCTATCCTGACTAGGCTCCCAGTCCCTGTCACTGAAAAACATCCCCACAGCATGATGCTGCCACCACCATGCTACACCGTAGGGATGGTGCCAGGTTTCCTCCAGACATGACGCTTGGCATTCAGGCCAAAGAGTTCAATCTTGGTTTCATCAGACCAGAGAATCTTGTTTCTTAAAGTCTAAGAGTCTTAGGTGCCTTTTGGCAAACTCCAAGTGTGCTGTCATGTGCCTTTTATAGAGATGTGGCTTTCGTCTGGCCACTCTACCATAAAGGCCTCATTGGTGGAGTGCTGCAGAGATTGTTGTCCTTCTGGAAGGTTCTCCCATCTCCACAGAGGAACTCTGTAGCTCTGTCAGAGTGACCATCGAGTTCTTGGTCACCTCCTTGACCAAGGCCCTTCTCCCCCGATTGCTCAATTTAGCCAGCTCTAGGAAGAGTCTTTGTGGTTCCAAACTTCTTCCATTTAAGAATGATGAAGACCACTGTGTTCCTGGGGACCTTCAATGCTGCAGAAATGTTTGGTACCCTTCTCCACATCTGTGCCTCAACACAATCCTGTCTCGGAGCTCTACGGACAATTCCTTTGACCTCATGACTTGTTTTTTTCTCTGACATGCACTGTCAACTGTGGAACCTGGTGTGTGCCTTTCCAAATCATGTCCAATCAATTGAATTTACCACAGGTTGACTCCAATCAAGTTGTAGAAACATCTCAAGGATGATCAATGGAAAACGGATATACCTGAGCTCAATATTGAGTCTCATAGCAACAGGTCTGAAAACTTATGTAAATTAGGTAATTCTGTTTTTTACTTGTAATACATTTGCAAAAATTCTGAAAAACTGTTTTTGCTTTGTCATTATGGGCTATTGTGTGTAGATTTCTGAGGATATAAATAGTTTTTTAATCCATTTTAGAATACAGCTGTAACTTAACAAAATGTGGAAAAAGTCAAGGGGTCTGAATACTTTTCAAAGGCACTGTATGTCTGTCTTTCGGAGGGGTTGGGTTAAAAGGGTGAGTCAAATTTCGATTGGTCCTGTACATTGACCAATAAAGTGATCTTAATCTTACAATTGTTTTTACCAGAAATGAAGTAAAACACTATACAGCAAAGAGCCAATCTATAGTGATATCAACGCTAACTAATCTATATTGTCTTTAGTGATAGCATATTTTTATGTAAGAGTTTCTATCTAGAACCTAAAAGGGTTCTTCGTCTGTCTCCATAGGAGAACCCTTTGAAACTCTTTTTGGTTCCAGGTAGAACCTGTTTGGTTCCAGGTAGAACCTGTTTGATTCCAAGTAGAACCCTTTTAGCTTCCATATAAAAACTCTTTCATTTAACATTTACATTTAAGTCATTTAGCAGACACTCTTATCCAGAGCGACTTACAAATTGGTGCATTCACCTTATGATATCCAGTGGAACAACCACTTTACAATAGTGCATCCACAGAGACATGGAACCCAAAAGTGTTCTGCTATGAGGACAGGCGAAGAACCCTTTTGGAACCCTTTTTCAAAGAGTGTATTTAGTGATATCAGTGATAATATCTGTAGTGTATTTAGTGATGGCTCCTTAACATGAGTTTCCCCGTCTCACCATGCAGGTGCCCCCGCTGGGTGTTCTGAACGAGCTGAGTGACACCCCTGTGAAAAAGGAGGTGAACATGGAGCAGCAGATGCACCAGGGGAACCCCAGGAACACGGCGCCTGTCTACCTGTGCACCGAGAGTGGGATGGGCTGGTCTCGACCGCCCCCTCCTCCCAACACTCTGGATGGACCTTGTGGGGGAGGGGAGGGGGACTATATGGTGTTACCCCGTAGGACGGTCAGTTTAAAACCCCCTCTGCCCCCAGGTCTGGGGCTGGGGCTGGGGGGCGAGGACAAGCCGCTCAACATCGCAGTGGACGACCCGCCCTTCCCCCCGCCCCCATCGCCCATGACCCTCCACCCGGCGGAGAGCGAGGCCTACCCAGCTGACTTCATCTCCCCCGGCGACCACAACATGAACATCGGCATGAACATGAACCGCTCTTACGGGACGCTCAAGCAGCTCCCAGTGCACGGGAGTCAAGGTCCCCAGGGCCACATGCACGCTCCGGGCGTCCACGTGCATGGGGGCCACATGCATGGCTACGGGCACTCGCTGAAGCCAGGCCAGAGGCCGTCGGTGAGGCAGATTCTAACAGGAGGGGGAGGCACGGTGGAGCGCAACCGGACCCTGCCACGCAACCTGGGCAGCACCAACACTAACACCAGCCTCTCCGCTGGCTCCCTGGAGGTAAAGAGAGAGTGATGGGGGGACGGAGGAGAGTGTTTTCAACCAGGTTGTATGACAGCTAGCATCAGTCTCTCTGCTAGCTGAAAGGGGGTGATGGAGGGAACAGAAGGGATGATGGGAGGAGAAGGGGCGCCAGATACAAACACGCACTCCGCTCTCCATACACACACGTTGTCCAGATACAAGGTTAACCAAAACCCATGACAGAAAGATCACACACCAATCTTTCTCAAATACACACTGCGTGTAGTGATTTCCTATATAGTCATGTCCCAGGGTTGATAATAGCAGAGAAAGAAGATGGGTATGAAGAATAAACCACGGTATTGAATGGTGATTTAACTGTGGATGCCGCTGTGATCCAGGTCTGTCAGAATTCTGTGTGTGAGCCGTGCGTGTGTGCTTGTGTGTACGTGTGTGTATGTGTGTGTACTTGTGTGTATGTGTGTGTATGTGTGTGTACGTGTGTGTATGTGTGTGTATGTATGTGTGTGTGTGTGTACTTGTGTGTATGTGTGTCTATGTGTGTGTGCGCTCGTTCTAGTGTCAATATAACCAGTAGTCAAGAGTTTCCCAAACTTGGACCTGGGGACTTTTCCCAGACACTGCACAGCTGATTCAAAGAATCAACTAATCAATAAGCTTTGATCATTTTAATCAGCTGTGTAGTGATAGGGCAAAAACCGAAACACACCCCTTAGGGTCCCCAGGACTGGGTTGGGGAAACACTGCTCTCGTCTGTTATGTGTGTGAGCATGACAACAGAATGTTGTTCAGAAGTTATTACTCATTATGGGATATGAGGATGTCTACATTCATGCAGATGGGTAAAGACACACACACACTCGTGTGTCTATAATCACCCTTCCGGCCTACAAGGAGGCAGAGCAGATGGGGTGAGAGGGACAGGAGAAGGGGGGATACCTAGTCAGTTGCACAACTGAATGCATTCAACTGAAATGTGTCTTACGCATTTAACCCAACCCCTCTGAATCAGAGATGTCAAGAGGGCTGCCTTAATTGACTTGCACGGCGCCTGGGGAACAGTGGGTTAACTGCCTTGTTCAGGGGCATAACGACAGATTTATACCTTGTCAGCTCAGGGATTCGATCCAGCAACCTTTCGGTTACTGGCCCAACGCTCCTACCCACCAGACTACTTGCCGCCCACAGGGAGTACCCCTTGAGAGTGTCTGTGTGCACACCTTAATTATGCATGCACACACACACACACACACACACACACACACACACACACACACACACACACACACACACACACACACACACACACACACACACACACACAATCACTTGCCATAGACCTACACAGACACACACACACACACACACACACACACACAGGATCCTGCTGACTCACAAGGTTGATAAAGGAATGGGGACAGTACTTACGCTGAAGGACAGGGAAGTGCACATGCTTCATATAGAATGAAATGCATTACAGCCCAGTCTTTAAAACCTGTTGAGGACAGGAGTTCCGCTAGCGAAAGCAAAACATTAGATTACGTTAGGAGAGTACATAGACAAAAATAACCACACAGCCATTTTTCAAGCAAGGATATATGTCACAAAAACACAAAACACAGCTAAATGAAGCACTAACCTTTGACGATCTTCATCAGATGACACTCCTAGGACATCATGTTACACAATACATGTATGTTTTGTTCGATAAAGTTCATATTTATATCCAAAAACAGCATTTTACATTGGCGCGTGATGTTCAGAAAATGTATTCCCACCAAAAACTTCCTGTGAATTTACAAAAATACTCATCATAAACATTGACAAAATACATAACAATTATTTTAAGAATTATAGATACAGAACTCCTTTATGCAACCGCTGTGTCAGATTTTAAAATAGCTTTACGGGGGAAAGCACATTTTTCAATATTCTGAGTACATAGCTCGCCATCACAGCAAGCTATACAGACACCCGCCAAGTACGGGGCAACCTAAACTCAGAATTAATATTATAAATATTCTCTTACCTTTGCTGATCTTCGTCAGAATGCACTCCCAGGACTGCTACTTCCACAAGAAATGTTGTTTTTGTTCGAAATAATCCATATTTATGTCCAAATACCTCCGTTTTGTTCGTGCGTACAGAGCACTATCCAAAGGCATAACGAGCGAGCGCGGTACCAGAGACGAAAAGTCCAAATGTTCCAATGTTCCATTCTGGGCAAGAGTAGTAACGTTTAATTTGGGTACGGTTTTCATCCGGCCGTGAAAATACTGCCCCCTATCCCAAACCGGCTTTAGACATCTCACTCAGATGAATGGCTGCATCCCAAATGGCACCCTGTTCCCTATTTATTGCAGTGCTTTTGACCAGGACCCATAGGGTAGGCCTAATATAGAAGGAATAGGGTGTAATTTGGAACTCAGACTTTGAGAGTCCACTCTTGAATATCTTTAAACATCCCTCTGAGAGACGTCTGAGGTATCCCTGTGCTTAGCGGGATGTATTTTCTGTGTCCCAGATTACACCACAGGAGGCTGGTTGCACCTTAATTGGGGAGGACGGGCTTGTGGAATGGTATCAAATGCATCAAACATGGTTTCTATGTGTTTGATGCCTTTCCATTTGCTCCATTCCAGCCATTATTAAGAGCTGTCCTCCACTCAACAGCCTCCACTGAATGACATACTATTCCCTATATAGGGCACTACTTTTTACCTGTGGCTCTGGTCAAAAGTAGTGCACTATAGAGGGAATAGGGCTCTGGTCAAAAGTAGTGCACTATAGAGGGAATAGGGCTCTGGTCAAAAGTAGTGCACTATATAGGGAATAGGGCTCTGGTCAAAAGTAGTGCACTATAAAGGAAATAGGGCTCTGGTCAAAAGTAGTGCACTATAAAGGGAATAGGGCTCTGGTCAAAAGTAGTGCACTATAGAGGGAATAGGGCTCTGGTCGAAAGTAGTGCACTATAGAGGGAATAGGGCTCTGGTCAAAAATAGTGCACTATAGAGGGAATAGGATGCCCTTTGGGACTCACTCATCATTTATCAGAGGCTTTGATAAACAGTTTATTTCCTCCTGTTTGAGGAAAATGACCTCTCCAGCCGGAGATTGAGTGCTCCTTAAAATCAAACTAAAACATAAGAAGAAGCATTATGTAAGATATTACAGAAATTGACTTGATTGCTTTAGAGATTTTGGAGGGGGTTGAGGTTATGGTATTGAGATTCGTAGATTTTAATGTGAAAGCTAGAATAAGTCAATTTTCATAACGTTTTGAAAAGCTCTGTAATGTTGTTTGCTGCTGTGAAGAGACTTTTAGGAATAGTAGAGGAGGGAGTGATGAGAGAAGGAGAGGAGAGGAGAGGAGAGGAGAGAGTGGTGAGGGAAGGAGAGGAGAGAGTGGTGAGGGAAGGAGAGGAGAGAGTGGTGAGGGAAGGAGAGGAGAGGAGAGGAGAGGAGAGAGTGGTGAGGGAAGGAGAGGAGAGAGTGGTGAGGGAAGGAGAGGAGAGAGTGGTGAGGGAAGGGTGGAGATGACAGAGTGATGAGGGAAGGAGAGGAGAGAGTGGTGAAGGAAGGATGGAGAGGACAGAGTGATGAGGGAAGGAGAGGAGAGGAGAGAGTGATGAGGGGAGGAGAGGAGAGGAGAGAGTGATGAGGGAAGGAGAGGAGAGAGTGATGAGGGAAGGAGAGGAGAGAGTGGTGAGGGAAGGAGAGGAGAGGAGAGAGTAATGAGGGAAGGATGGAGAGGAGAGAGTGGTGAGGGGAGGATGGAGAGGAGAGAGTGATGAGGGAAGGAGAGGAGAGAGTGATGAGGGAAGGAGAGGAGAGAGTGATGAGGGAAGGAGAGGAGAGAGTGATGAGGGAAGGAGAGGAGAGAGTGATGAGGGAAGGAGAGGAGAGGAGAGAGTGATGAGGGAAGGAGAGGAGAGGAGAGAGTGATGAGGAGAGGAGAGAGTGATGAGGGAAGGAGAGGAGAGAGTGATGAGGGGAGGAGAGGAGAGGAGAGAGTGATGAGGGATGGAGAGGAGAGAGTGGTGAGGGAAGGAGAGGAGAGGAGAGAGTAATGAGGGGAGGAGAGGAGAGAGTGATGAGGGAAGGAGAGGAGAGAGTGGTGAGGGAAGGAGAGGAGAGGAGAGGAGAGAGTAATGAGGGGAGGATGGAGAGGAGAGAGTGATGAGGGAAGGAGAGGAGAGAGTGATGAGGGAAGGAGAGGAGAGGAGAGAGTGGTGAGGGAAGGAGAGGAGAGGAGAGAGTGATGAGGGAAGGAGAGGAGAGGAGAGAGTGGTGAGGGAAGGAGAGGAGAGGAGAGAGTAATGAGGGGAGGAGAGGAGAGGAGAGAGTGATGAGGGAAGGAGAGGAGAGAGTGATGAGGGAAGGAGAGGAGAGAGTGATGAGGGAAGGATGGAGAGGAGAGAGTGATGAGGGAAGGAGAGGAGAGAGTGGTGAGGGGAGGAGAGGAGTGGAGAGAGTGGTGAGGGGAGGATGGAGAGGAGAGAGTGGTGAGGGGAGGATGGAGAGGAGAGAGTGATGAGGGAAGGAGATGAGAGAGTGATGAGGGAAGGAGAGGAGAGGAGAGAGTAATGAGGGGAGGAGAGGAGAGAGTGATGAGGGAAGGAAGTAGAGGAGAGAGTGATGAGGGGAGGATGGAGAGGAGAGAGGGATGAGGGGAGGAGAGGAGAGGAGAGAGTGGTGAGGGGAGGATGGAGAGGAGAGAGTGGTGAGGGGAGGATGGAGAGGAGAGAGTGATGAGGGGAGGAGAGGAGAGAGTGGTGAGGGAAGGAGAGGAGAGAGTGATGAGGGAAGGAGAGGAGAGAGTGATGAGGGAAGGAGAGGAGAGAGTGATGAGGGAAGGAGAGGAGAGGAGAGAGTGATGAGGGAAGGAGAGGAGAAGAGAGAGTGATGAGGGGAGGAGAGGAGAGGAGAGAGTGATGAGGGAAGGAGAGGAGATGAGAGAGTGATGAGGGGAGGAGAGGAGAGGAGAGAGTGGTGAGAGAAGGAGAGGAGAGGAGAGAGTGATGAGGGAAGGAGAGGAGAGGAGAGGAGAGAGTGGTGAGGGGAGGAGAGGAGAGAGTGGTGAGAGAAGGAGAGGAGAGAGTGATGAGGGAAGGAGAGGAGAGAGTGATGAGGGAAGGAGAGGAGAGAGTGATGAGGGAAGGAGAGGAGATGAGAGAGTGATGAGGGAAGGAGAGGAGAAGAGAGAGTGATGAGGGGAGGAGAGGAGAGGAGAGAGTGGTGAGAGAAGGAGAGGAGAGGAGAGAGTGATGAGGGAAGGAGAGGAGAGGAGAGAGTGGTGAGGGGAGGAGAGGAGAGAGTGGTGAGAGAAGGAGAGGAGAGAGTGATGAGGGAAGGAGAGGAGAGAGTGATGAGGGAAGGAGAGGAGAAGAGAGAGTGGTGAGGGAAGGAGAGGAGAGGAGAGAGTGATGAGGAGAGGAGAGGAGAGAGTGGTGAGGGGAGGATGGAGAGGAGAGAGTGGTGAGGGGAGGATGGAGAGGAGAGAGTGATGAGGGAAGGAGAGGAGAGAGTGATGAGGGAAGGAGAGGAGAAGAGAGAGTGGTGAGGGAAGGAGAGGAGAGGAGAGAGTGATGAGGGGAGGAGAGGAGAGGAGAGAGTGGTGAGGGGAGGATGGAGAGGAGAGAGTGGTGAGGGGAGGATGGAGAGGAGAGAGTGATGAGGGAAGGAGAGGAGAGGAGAGAGTGATGAGGGAAGGAGAGGAGAGGAGAGAGTGATGAGGGGAGGAGAGGAGAGAGTGATGAGGGAAGGAGAGGAGAAGAGAGAGTGATGAGGGGAGGAGATGAGAGGACAGAGTGATGAGGGAAGGAGATGAGAGGACAGAGTGATGAGGAAAGGAAGTAGAGGAGAGAGTGATTAGGGAAGGATGGAGAGGAGAGAGTGATGAGGAGAGGAGAGTAGAGGAGTGATGAGGGAAGGAGAGAGGAGAGGAGAGATTCATGGAAAAATCACATGAATTTGCGGTGTTCCAAGAACATGTTTTCATGTGATCACGTGATCTTATGTGAAGTTAATGCAATTACATGTGACAACATGTAAAGCAACATGTGATAACATGAAACCACATGTGAAAACGTGATCATATGTGAAGTGTTTCAAAAACATGTTTTCATGTGATTTGACAGGATTTTTAACATTTGAAATCAGGTCATTTTTCTATGAGGGTCGTTTCACTTCTCTGTGAATTTCATGCTGTGAAGTGGTGGTTGTTCCTCAGTAAGGATAACAGTATGTTCCGACAAATAACATTGACATTGTGTCACGGTAGTATGCTTGCACGTAGGACGTGTGTGTGGGAGGAAGGATCTTTGTGAAAGCATGTGTGCCTTCATTCAAGTGCGTAGTGCATGCGTACTGTATAGTACTGGGGATTGTCAAACGTCCTCAAATGTCATGGGATCGCTTTTGTGAAGGTAAGAGGTTCCATACACAACGCGATGACCGTGACAAAGTGTTTGAATGAGAGAGATCTGAGTCAGTGCTTGTCTGTTGTACTCATTTGGCATCAACACACTCAGGCTAAAATGGAACCACGTTCACCACTAACCAGGGCCTATTTCAGATACACCCTCAGTTCTCTACAACATTGTGTCTTTCTTTCTTTCTTCCTTTCTTCCTTTCTGTCTGTCTTGAAAAGCCTTGGCTGTCGTAGCCTTTCTCTGCAAGTCCAGACATTGAAAGAAGGACTAGGGCTTTCAGCTAAATGTAGGGCGAATCTTCTCAGTGATGTAAATGGTTTCTGAGAGAGAGTGAATGTCAGGGACAGACAAAAAGTCGAGAGAGTTAACTGTTAAATGGACCACATGCACCCCATCTCTAAGTGTGCAGTAGCTACACACCAAGCTAAGGAGTGACTGAGTGGTCTGACGCAGGAGACAGCATGGAAGTTGAAGGACATTACATGACTGTCTCAATCATCTTGGACATACCTTCAATAGAATGAAGCCTGTTGTTTATGGTGAACTTTAATAATATTTTTTTTTATAGATTTGACTGTACCATTTAATCCAAAGCAATTTAAAGTATACACGTTTATTGGGAATATGTTGCCCATGTGGGAATGAAGCCCACAAGGTTTCGCTGGATGTTTCAACAACTAAGCCATCAGAACGACTTCATTATATTTGAACCACTACATGACGTGTGTTTTGTGTTAGCATGCATGTTGCAAGTGGAAACTACTACTTTGTTACACACGTTTGTGTTGATGACGAGTGGAGGGGTCCAGGAATCTACAGACATTGATCATATCTTCTCTCCCCCGACCCCCCCCCCCCCCCCCCCCCCCCCCCCCCCCCCCCCCCCCACCCAGAGGAAAAGAGTACGGTACTCTGAGCTGGACTTTGAGGTAAGATCCCACCTACTACCCTCCCCCCAGCCTGTCTCTGCTTCTGTCTGCTTCAGCCAGGTTTGACTGACTATTAGAGGAGCCCATGGCATCATGGCATCCCTAACCCCCCCGCCCCCTTGCGCCTGTGTCTCCCTTGAATTTAACTTGGTACAGTCCAACCCATTCATAGTGTAGACTGTTCCTACAACAAGGATCTAGGTCTCCCCCTGTAGATGGATGGATTTGCTTTTTGACAGATTTGAGCTTGGTTGGCCAAAGGATTGATATATTGAACATGTACCAGTGGGTATACAAAAAACAATCATTTATTTTAACTTTTTTCAAACTGAATCATTCAGTCATTTCGATCTCAATGGAAAATGCCCAATGGGGTACCAGGTCCTGGTTGAAGAAACAATGGTTTAGTAGAACGCTTTGAGTGGATGAATGAATGATAGACGGTGAGTTTATGCAAGTTTGGTATGATGTGTGTATTTTGAGGGTAATCACGTGTGTTTGTGTGTGTGTTGGAGTGCAATAATCACTCCATGGAATGAAAAAGCCCTGGGATCTAGTAAATCTCCAGTCTCAAACAGCCCCCCCCCCCCCAACAATTAACTATACTAAACCCTTTGCTAAACCCTATTCAAGTATTGTCTTTCCTTCCCCCTTATCCTTACCATGTAAAGACTGGAGACTTGCTTTCCACTGCGGAGGCCTTGTCCATAGTAGAACTAAGGTATGTGTGGACTGTTGTACAACTAACAGGCTAACAAGCACTACCGCTTAGCTACAGTATGATAACCTGGAGTAGGATGATGTTGCCTAAGGGCAACTATTACCCAGAGCTCATAACCCTTCCTGTCTGGCCGTAGTCTGCAAAACTGCATGATATGTCCCTCAAAATGTCTGACTTCCTATGTCAAAAATGGACGCCAGTGTACCCCTTTACCGAGTGTGTGTCTGAAAGAGAAAGATTTAAGCTGGCGTGAGAGTTCAAGGTAAAGAATGTGAGAGAAAATAGCAGTGATGACAGACAGACATGACACAGGAGAAGGGACATCGGGAAGAAAAAACGACAGACACAGTGACAGAAAGAAAGAGGGAGCTTTGGAGAGCGGGAGAAGATGACTATAAAGGAAGTTACTTATGAAGGCAGACTCAGAGACACAGAGAGAGAGAACTGACAGACGGAGAGAAGAGAGTGCAGACTGTGGTAATTGGTGGCAGCGGTCACAGCCGGCCTTGGCCAGAGTGTCTGAGTTTGTGAGTGTCGCTGTCTGGCCCCTGTGTCTCTCTACACCCTCAGAGCGGCTGTGTCGATTAGCCGCCACCGCGCTGCTTAAGCGCTAGCCATTAGCGAAGAGAGCGAGTCGCTGTAACAAGGTCTCTATCCTGTCAGGGACTTCCCCTTCCACTTGCAATAGGATGTAGTTGCTCTTATAGATGCTGGGACTTATAAGGTCAGTTGAGTCTCAGCTAAATGGTGAGGGTTAGGATTTGGGGAGAGTAAGCTGATCCTCCAGCTGTACTTACAGGAAACTTTTATTCAGAGCCACTTCACTGCTGGCTAATTGCTAACTAATGCTAACTTGCTAACTAGCTAACGCTAACATTAACGCAGCCTGTTTCGCTCTCATATCCATTCAGAGCAAACTCATAGACATGTCACATCACAGGCAGCATCAAAGCCTAGTAGAGAACAGAGAGATGTTAGAAAGAAGATGAGAGGACTCAGCTATCTATCCATCTATCCGTCCCCCTCTTCCCCCTCACTGCGGCTGGCATCTCTTTCAGTCCCTCTCAGTCCGTGCCTCTTTAGCTTTTCTTTTCTTATTCTCTTCATTTTTGTTGTACCTTCCTCTCCCTTCCAGAAAGTGATGCACACTCGCAAAAGACACTCTGAGCTGTACCCTGAGCTCAACCACTCCACCACCAAGTTCCACACCATAGACAGGTATAACAGGGACCCCGCCATGTCCACTTTCAAGGTAAGAGCCCGACCCTACAGGGTTAGTGGGAAACGAGGGTTAACTGCCCCACACCTCAACCCCTACACCCCCCCCCCCCCCCACTCCCAACCCACTCACTACTCCCCCCTCACTGAGCTCAGCTCATTACGACCCCTAGTGGTTCAACTGTGAAATGACATTGTTATGAAGAGAATCTAGGACCTTTACAACATGTGTGAGTGTGTTTGTTGGCACCAAGTGTGGTATTTTGTGGTAAGGTTAGTAGTTAGTATACCCCCTACCTGGCAACTAAAGGTAAGGTTAGTAGTTAGTATATCCCCTACCTGGCAACTAAAGGTAAGGTTAGTAGTTAGTAAACCCCCTACCTGGCACCTAAAGGTAAGGTTAGTAGTTAGTAAACCCCCTACCTGGCACCTAAAGGTAAAGTTAGTAGTTAATATACCCCCTACCTGACACCTTTTATACAGGGAACATACCGTACTCAGGGCTGATTATATAGGGAACATCCAAAGAGAGGATTAGATAGGGAACGTACTAAGAGCTGATTAGATAGGGAACACAGCCAGAAGAGGACTGGCCACCCCTCATAGCCTGGTTCCTCTCTAGGTTTCTTCCTAGGTTTTTGCCTTTCTAGGGAGTTTTTCCTAGCCACCGTGTTTCTACACCTGCATTGCTTACTGTTTGGCTGGGTTTCAGTACAGCACTTTGAGATATAAGCTGATGTAAGAAGGGCTTTATAAATACATTTGATTTAGATTTTTTTGATTTAGAGCTGAGTAGAAAGGGAACGTACTAAGAAAGGATTGGATAGGGAACATACCAAGAGCTGATTAGATAGGGATCTCCTAGATAGGGAACATACCAAGAGATGATTAGATAGGGATCTCCTAGATAGCGAACATACCAAGAGCTGATTAGATAGGGAACATACCAAGAGCTGATTAGATAGGGAACATACCAAGAGCTGATTAGATAGGGATCTCCTAGATAGGGAACATACCAAGAGATGATTAGATAGGGATCTCCTAGATAGGGAACATACCAAGAGCTGATTAGATATGGAGCATACTAGATAGGGAACATGCTAAGATCGATGATTAGATGGGAAGATGATTAGATAGGGAACACACTAAGATCTGATTAGATAGGGAACATACTAAGAGAGGACTAGATAGGGAACATACTAGAAAGGGAACATACTAAGATCTGATTAGTTAGGGAACATACTAGACAGGGAACATACTGAGAGAGGACTAGATAGGGAACATACTGATATCTGATTAGATAGGGAACATACTGATATCTGATTAGATAGGGAACATACTGAAATAGGATAATATAGGAACATACTGATAGCTGGTTAGATAGGGAACATACTAAAATAGGATAATATAGGAACATACTGATAGCTGGTTAGATAGGGAACATACTGATAGCTGGTTAGATAGGGAACATACTGATAGCTGGTTAGATAGGGAACATACTGATAGCTGGTTAGATAGGGAACATACTGATAGCTGGTTAGATAGGGAACATACTAAAATAGGATAATATAGGAACAAACTAAGAAAGGAATTTATTTTTAAACATATTAAGAGCTGAATCCACTTGAGATCCACATCTCTATCTCCATCTTTCTGTTCAAATCTATCCATGATAGGAGGAAGTCTGAGTTATCTGCTTGGATCTCAAGTTAGCATTCGACCCACAGTGACCCTCTTGAGTGCTGGCTAAAGTACACGGTGTGACTATAATATCACTGAATAAAATATGAGGATGATGCTTCACTTTGCACTTAATGTTGCATGAACTTCACACTGAACTCTGCATAGAATGTAATTTGGGACAAATCCCAAATGGAACCCTATTCCCTATATATTTGACCAGTGCTCTATGTGCCCTATTCAAACATAGTGCAATACAAAGGGAACGAGGTGCCATTTGGGATGTGACCATGATGTTACTGTGATTAACACAGAATGTAGTGACCGTTGGATCACACATCCGTGCGTGCAACTTCTGTTTTCAAATGCACTTCGATAATATCACTTAAACGTATTATAAACGTGTTTTTTCACCTTTTATCCAGAGCTAACCTCGACTAAACCTATTCATTTATTTTGTTTTAGTGGTTGAACGTTCAAATGCCTTAACTCTTTACCAATCCACTGTTTTATTGTGCTGGAGAGCAACAGAACTACCTCAAAAATGTTTCATAATATTTTTGTTACAATGATAATGAGGGTTAGGGGGATGTGCAATGTCACCTTTTATCAGCCTGTGTGTGTGTGCTTATGTCTACGTGTGTGTGTGTGTGTGTGTGTGTGTGTGTGTGTGTGTGAGTGTGCTTGTCTTTTTGCTGTGCTGTGTGTGTGTGTGTGTTTGAGTGTGCTTGTCTTTGTCTTTGTGTGTGTGTGTGTGTGTGTGTGTGTGTGTGTGTGTGTGTGTGTGTGTGTGTGTGAGTGTGCTTGTCTTTGTGCTGTGCTGTGTGTGTGTGTGTGTGTGTGTGAGTGTGCTTGTCTTTGTCTTTGTGTGTGTGTGTGTGTGTGTGTGTGTGTGTGTGTGTGTGTGTGTGTGTGAGTGTGCTTGTCTTTGTCTTTGTGTGTGTGTGTGTGTGTGTGTGTGTGTGTGTGTGTGTGTGTGTGTGTGTGTGTGTGTGTGTGTGTGTGTGGGTGGGTGTGTGTGTGTGTGAGTGTGCTTGTCTTTGTGCTGTGCTGTGTGTGTGTGTGTGTGTGTGTGTTTGAGTGTGCTTGTCTTTGTCTTTGTCTTTGTGTGTGTGTGTGTGTGTGTGTGTGTGTGTGTGTGTGTGTGTGTGTGTGTGTGTGTGTGAGTGTGCTTGTCTTTGTGCTGTGCTGTGTGTGTGTGTGTGTGTGTGTGTGTGTGAGTGTGTGTGTGTGTGTGTGTTTGAGTGTGCTTGTCTTTGTCTTTGTGTGTGTGTGTGTGTGTGTGTGTGTGTGTGTGTGTGTGTGTGTGTGTGTGTGTGTGTGTGTGTGTGTGTGTGTGTGTGTGTGTGTGTGTGAGACAGGGCGGTCTGCGTATCGTTAATGTGCTATTAGCCCACACTAAGCAGTCCCTGCTCTACACTGACCTTCAGAGAGCCTATTTCATTAAGATTTCAACAACACACACACACACCTCATCTCCTGGAGCTGCACTATGGGGCCGGTACTTCAAGCCGTGATGAGTTATTCAGCCATGATAGGGCATCTGCTGCTTCACATCTCATTTACACTGAGAGCAGAGGGCACACACACATACACTAATAACACACACACACCCTGACACTTCCCAGGCAATAGCAGCAGCCTCTGTCTTTGATTCTCATTTCCTGGACGTCTTGATTAAATGATCACCGCCTAGCTCTCTCTCCAGTTATTATAGCATATAGGACCAGTCCCAGAATACTGAGCCAAGCATATGTTTGCCAGTGTATTAGTCATTTGTAACGATTCTGTTTAGTACGATTCTAATCAAAGTATGTTGAGGCACTCTGACGTATAAACGCACACAAGTATATACTGTATATTAGTTTACACCGTTTTCATATTAGACAATACACTTACATTACCCAACAAAATTGACAGAAGATCTATAATTTCTGTAATATCTATCCAATGTGTAATCAAATGTGTGATCAATGAAGACTTCCTCTACAATCATTCATGCAGAAAAAACATAGGTGTACTGTCTGTATTCAAATGTAAGAAATTAAATGAAACACATGAAATGAATGAAATGAAACACAACGTTTAGCACAAATTCATTTGCATCAAGCCTGTCTTGAGCATTTGGCCATGCATTCTCATTCACGTCACAGTGAATGTCCTCATTGTTCATGTAGAAAAAACCTTTTGGCATGGTGAATCCAAGCTTGACATTGGTCTGCATTGATGTCGTCGCATGCCTCATCCATGGTCAGAAGGAGGGTGTCACGCTCATAGGGATGGCGATCGTACACCTTCCACCTCCATGATGAAAACAAATCTCCAATAGGTAAGGAGAGTATGGGGGCAGGTATAAGGTCACAAATCAGGGATGGGCCCAGAACCCTGCCTGAACCACCTCTGCAGGGTGGAACCTGACATTGTTCCACACAATGACATTAACCCTTCACCTTGACATGTCTGCTCAATTTCACTTAGAAATACGATGAGGCGTTGTAGGATCCAAGTAATGGCCTACGTCCTACCACACCATCTTCAGAGATAGCTGCGCGCAGAGAGACGTTGTCCAGGCAATTGGACGGTCACCCGTTGACCGATGAGGTTCCACCCACGGCGCCAAGTTTTGGCCAGGTTGAAGCTCGCTTCATCAACAAAGATATACTCATGATGTTTCATAGCAGCATCAAGCAACATCACCCTCTAAAAATATATTTTGGTTAGTTATTTTTGCAGTATAGTTCCAATATGATATTGTGAAGTAGCATGTGCATTAATAGTAACAGTAATACAGTATATACAGTAGTGCTGTAACTGAACATACTCAGCCTGCAATTGTTTCACCCGGTCGTTGTTTCTCTCAAAAGGCACCAGGTAAATGTGTTTCATAGATATCTGGTGCTTCTTCAAAAGTTGGGCGATTGTTGGCAGGCTGATGGATTCCACGTTGGCAAAGGTGTCATCGTTCTCCTCAATGGCCTGCTTTATTTCATAGAGCCATATGTCATTCCTGGCCCTCACCATTTCCACCACTCCCCACTCCTGCTGATCGGTCAGTACACAGCCACCACCATGGGGTCTTCTGTCAATTCTGAGGGTATACAGGGTATACTGTCAATAGATCATGCTTTGTTTTGTGAATTAACATGCATTACAATATTCATTTTCTGTACAATATTTATATCATGCAGATATCATGCAGACTTACTGGTTTTCTTGGTGAAATCTTCTCATGATCGAATTGACAGTTGATCTTTCAGATTGTGGTAAACTAATCTGGCAGCCTCTGCAATGCTAAGGCCTCTGTTTATCACATGGTCACCGATGATGGCCCGGACTTCATTAGAACCAACAGTTCCCTGCCGCCTGCCTCCCTCTCTCTGATGCCCACCTCTTTGTCGTGGTCCATGCCCACCTCTTTGTCAGGGTCCATGCCCACCTCTTTGTCAGGGTCCATGCCCACCTCTTTGTCAGGGTCCATGCCCACCTCTTTGTCAGGGTCCATGCCCACCTCTTTGTCAGGGTCCATGCCCACCTCTTTGTCAGGGTCCATGCCCACCTCTTTGTCAGGGTCCATGCCCACCTCTTTGTCCGGGTCCATGCCCACCTCTTTGTCAGGGTCCATGCCCACCTCTTTGTCAGGGTCCATGCCCACCTCTTTGTCAGGGTCCATGCCCACCTCTTTGTCCGGGTCCATGCCCACCTCTTTGTCGGGGTCCATGCCCACCTCTTTGTCAGGGTCCATGCCCACCTCTTTGTCGTGGTCCATGCCCACCTCTTTGTCCGGGTCCATGCCCACCTCTTTGTCAGGGTCCATGCCCACCTCTTTGTCGGGGTCCATGCCCACCTCTTTGTCGTGGTCCATGCCCACCTCTTTGTCGGGGTCCATGCCCACCTCTCTGAGGGGCCCCGTGTCCATGAGCTCTTTGATTTCTTCCTCTCCCTTGCTGTCTATCTGCTCCATGTTGAGTGTGTTCAAACTTCCCCTTCTATATGGTGATCAATTGTGGTTACCACTATTTGAAATCCATTAGCAATAACCAGTAGTCAATATGTATGGTTATCTTGTATCATACATGTCATTTAGATGTTTATAATTTACAGTAGTCATTATGTATGGTTATCATGTATCATACATGTCATTTAGATGTTTATAATTTACAGTAGTCATTATGTATGGTTATCTTGTATCATACATGTCATTTAGATGTTTATAATTTACAGTAGTCATTATGTATGGTTATCTTGTATCATACATGTCATTTAGATGTTTATAATTTACAGTAGTCATTATGTATGGTTATCTTGTATCATACATGTCATTTAGATGTTTATAATTTACAGTAGTCATTATGTATGGTTTTCATGTACCATACATGTCATTTAGATGTTTATAATTTACAGTAGTCATTATGTATGGTTATCATGTACCATACATGTCATTTAGATGTTTATAATTTACAGTAGTCATTATGTATGGTTATCTTGTATCATACATGTCATTTAGATGTTTATAATTTACAGTAGTCATTATGTATGGTTATCATGTACCATACATGTCATTTAGATGTTTATAATTTACAGTAGTCATTATGTATGGTTATCTTGTACCATACATGTCATTTAGATGTTTATAATTTACAGTAGTCATTATGTATGGTTATCATGTACCATACATGTCATTTAGATGTTTATAATTTACAGTAGTCATTATGTATGGTTATCTTGTACCATACATGTCATTTAGATGTTTATAATTTACAGTAGTCATTATGTATGGTTACCTTGTACCATACATGTCATTTAGATGTTTATAATTTACAAACACACATTTTATTTATGAAGTTCTCTAAATCAATATATAGTAGACAAACCAGTTTAAAACCTATAAGTTTACCAAACGGTTTAGTGAGTAAATATTAAGCGCAGTTGGAATACACTAAGTGATGGTCAAATGAGAAGAGAATCGTATGAAAAGCATTGTGAACCTTGCATTGTGAAAGGCAGTTATTTTATATGAAAGGTATTTGTAGATGAAACACTGATTAGGCTTGCTGAAAAAGTTACTGTGTGATTTTGTGTGTTGTACTTAGTCAATAGAAAATGTCCTTGAAGTAAACATTTTTTTAAAAACTGGTATGTTTTGAGTTTTGTGCTAAAAGTTGTGAAATTTGACCAAGTATTTGTGAAAATACTACCAAAGCGATATATAAAAAAAAACTGCAAAGACACAGTTACGAAAAGCATGCTGTGGCACACACACACACACACACACACACACACACACACACACACACACACACACAGAGAGACAGACTAAGATATATGCATTTGATAAAGAACAGTGGGAGTGGTGGATGTGTTTCACTGTACTGCTCCATTAGCATATAGTAAGTAGACAGTGCACTTAAGAAGTGAATAATTGCCCTGATCTGGTATTAAAGTCAGCCCTTTGACAGGCCAGTGTGACTCCTGCATCCGTAGCTGTCAACACAACGTTTCTTAACCCACCCAGACACTCAGGCTTACTGTAGAGCAATTATGGTGATGAACTGTGTGTGTGTGTGTGTGTGCATGCGTGCGTGCGTGTGTGTGTGTGTTTGCGTGCGTGCGTGTGTGTGTGTGTTTGTTTGCGTGTGTGTGTTTGCGTGCATGTGTGTGTGTGTGTGTGTGTGTGTGTGTGTGTGTGTGTGTGTGTGTGTGTGTGTGTGTGTGTGTGTGTGTGTGTGTGTGTGTGCGTGTGTGCGTGTGTGTGTGAAGACCCGGGTGTGCATGTGCAAGTTTGTGTATTTGTCTGAATTGTGAAAGATCTGTGTGTGTGTGTGTGTGTGTGTTTGGGCTTGTCCTTCTACTCAATAGTTGAATGGAGTTTATTAGTCTGTAATTACAGCTCTGGTAAAGACATACATGTCTTATAATCAGTGTAATATCTGCTTGTCTTAGCCCTGTGACAGCTGGTGACTCTTTCAACCGTTCCCATATCCACTCTCTAAACTCACTCCAAACTTGAACATGGGGTAGTCTCCTTTAGCAGGACACATATAATTACATCACATTATCCTGTCATGAAGGGAATTTAGTGTGTGTACTGTGCACTAGAGGATTAAAGTATCGTTAACCATATTAAAACACAATGCTTAGTACATAACCAGAGATCGGTTGAAAGTTGTGTGTTGAAACTCACTTGTTTTAAAGGGGAGAGTAGAGACATATTTTCCTATATATATCTGTAAGTGACTTGAGGAAATACAGTTGGAAACCAGTTTTCCGTTGGAAAGGAAAAAGGGTTCATTTGGTTTGAATAAAGACACAGTAAAAAGCTGAAACTTTGAAAACCCTTTGAGTGAATCTCTTGAAAGAAACAATTATATAACAAATAGTTTAACAAACCCCCAGTATAACAATCAGTTTCTTTACAGGCTACCACAATAATCACATCTACCTCAACTACTAACCACGATAACACCCAATTGCCATGAAACAGCCTCTATCCCCTACAAAGTGCCAAACACCCTCTATATCCCGTAACACCTAATCCCTGACCCCTGACCCTTAACCTCTGCACTAACCACAGAGGCCTGTGTTCATCCTCACAGGTGCTGCCTCCCCCGCCTCCGAGGCAAACTGAGCCGTCGTTAGCAGGCAGAATGTCCATGGTTTACAAAGAGAGTCAACGTAAGCATGCTAAACAACACACAAACAGTAAAGCCCTTTAACCTCTAACCTTTCAATGACCCCTTTAGTAGAACCTCTCCTCAGCTTTAGCCCTCCCCATAGTGCCATTACTGTGTTTGAGGTCCCTAAAGATGAGTTATTGCCCCCTATTGGTGTGGTGGTGTTGTTGACATTAGTATGGTTACAACCTTTCTACTGTTCTTCTGTTGTTGTCCAGGGTAAATGGTGTTGTCCAGGGTAAATGGTGTTGTCCAGGGTGAATGGTGTTGTCCAGGGTACATGGTGTTGTCCAGGGTGATTGATGTTGTCCAGGGTGAATGGTGTTGTCCAGGGTGATTGATGTTGTCCAGGGTGAATGGTGTTGTCCAGGGTGAATGGTGTTGTCCAGGGTAAATGGTGTTGTCCAGGGTGAATGGTGTTGTCCAGGGTGAATGGTGTTGTCCAGGGTGAATGGTGTTGTCCAGGGTAAATGGTGTTGTCCAGGGTGAATGGTGTTGTCCATGGTAAATGGTGTTGTCCAGGGTAAATGGTGTTGTCCAGGGTGAATGGTGTTGTCCAGGGTAAATGGTGTTGTCCAGGGTGAATGGTGTTGTCCAGGGTAAATGGTGTTGTCCAGGGTAAATGGTGTTGTCCAGGGTGAATGATGTTGTCCAGGGTGAATGATGTTGTCCAGGGTAAATGATGTTGTCCAGGGTAAATGGTGTTGTCCAGGGTAAATGGTGTTGTTCAGGGTGAATGGTGTTGTCCAGGGTGAATGATGTTGTCCAGGGTAAATGATGTTGTCCAGGGTAAATGGTGTTGTCCAGGGTGAATGGTGTTGCCCAGGGTGATTGATGTTGTCCAGGGTGAATGGTGTTGTCCAGGGTGAATGTTGTTGTCCAGGGCGAATGGTGTTGTCCAGGGTGATTGATGTTGTCCAGGGTGAATGGTGTTGTCCAGGGTGATTGCTGTTGTCCAGGGTGATTGATGTTGTCCAGGGTGAATGGTGTTGTCCAGGGTGATTGATGTTGTCCAGGGTGAATGGTGTTGTCCAGGGTGAATGGTGTTGTCCAGGGTGAATGGTGTTGTCCAGGGCGAATGGTGTTGTCCAGGGAGAATGGTGTTGTCCAGGGAGAATGGTGTTGTCCTGGATCCCCTATTGCACCCTATTCTCTTTAATAGTGCACAACTTTTGATCACTATATAGCGAACAGGGTGGCATTTAGGACACAGACCAGTCCAAATGAACTCCTAACCTCTATACCTGGTGGAGAAAAATTAGATAGGTGGATGCAAGATGGTGGAAACATATCCTAGCCTTCAGGAAGATTTAGCATTTGCTGTATGATGTACACTCATCTAATCTAATTATTCAGATCTAGGAGAAGTGCACGGATAAGGGTTTAGGGTTGATTTTGGACTGGGTATCAATCTGCCACGCTAGATGGGAGATAACGTCGGCCATTTTGACGTGAACCTATACAGGTGTTGTACCTGTTTCTGTGACCCTACCTAAATAAGACCCAAACCCATTTAAATGAAAGTGATGAATCCATCAATAATAAGTCAATGAAACAATCAAACAGGTTTATTGTTGCGAGGCAGGTAGCCTAGCGGCAAAGAGCATTGGGCCAGTAACTGAAAGGTCGCTGGTTTGAATCCCCGTGCCAACTAGTTGAAACATCTGCCTGTGCCCTTGAGCAAGGCACTTAATCCTGTAAATTGTTTTGGATAAGAGCGTCTGTTAAATGAGTAAAATGTTTATAATCCCCCCCATAAACTGTTTTCTCCAGTCTATAAACTAGCAGAGATAAAGCCAGGCACTGAAACAGACCTGGCACCATGTGGTCTGTATGGGCAGGGAAGGCCTGTCATTGGTCAACTGTAAGAAAGCAAATGCGTGTGAGGAGATAATGAATGTGGGTGTCAGAAGAGAATTGCCCATTGTGGAAAGGTGAGGTCTGCCAATAGGCTGGCCACTGAACAGACACACACACACACACACACACACACACACACACACACACACACACACACACACACACACACACACACACACACACACACACACACACACACACACACACACACACACACACACACTCGCTAAACAAACACATACACTCCGACAAACCCTCTCACAAATTCCACATGAACAAGCAAACACACACACACACTCCTATTCTGTTTCCCCATCATATCCAATATTGAGGCTGATGAGAGCGGTGGGCTTGTCAGTGGTCTCGAGCATTACCAGACATCTACCTACTCAGATACAATCCATCTCTCACAATCCCCTAATTTCTCTCTCTCTTTCTCTCTCTCTCTTTTTCTCTGTCTTGTGCTACGGCTAGTGCCGTCTGAAAAACAGTTCATCTCTAAGTGATGACAGAGCTGCTAGCCGGATAGCTATTCGCTGCGGCGGGGCTCATATGGCTGCAAATGGATGGAGTCCCCTGTTCAATCTAGCCTCGGTAATGGAGACACTACAAACGAACCCTGCGGGTCCCTTGGCTAGTGCAGGATAGAAGAGAGAGAGGGAGGTGCGAGAAAGGGGTAGACTGCCTGCTGAAATATGTATTAGCCGTAGCATCTGCGCTGATGTTTAGGTTCAGAATGGCTGCACACCGTTTCAGTCTCCGTCTCCATCACTTTATGCTACATACTGTATGTCTCTTACTCTCTTTCACTCTCCTCTATTCTCTCTCTCTCTCTCTGTCCCTACCTCTATCCTGTCTCCCTCCCTCTGTCGCTGTCTCTCTGTCCCTACCTCTACCCTGTCTCCCTCCCTCTGTCGCTCTCGCTCTCTCTCTCTCTCTGTCCCTACCTCTATCCTGTCTCTCTCTCTCTCTGTCCCTACCTCTATCCTGTCTCTCTCTCTCTGTCCCTACCTCTATCCTGTCTCTCTCTCTCTGTCCCTACCTCTATCCTGTCTCTCTCTCTCTGTCCCCACCTCTATCCTGTCTCTCTCTCTCTGTCCCTACCTCTATCCTGTCTCTCTCTCTCTGTCCCTACCTCTATCCTGTCTCTCTCTCTCTGTCCCCACCTCTATCCTGTCTCTCTCTCTCTGTCCCCACCTCTATCCTGTCTCTCTCTCTCTGTCCCTACCTCTATCCTGTCTCTCTCTCTCTGTCCCCACCTCTATCCTGTCTCTCTCTCTGTCCCTACCTCTATCCTGTCTCTCTCTCTCTGTCCCTACCTCTATCCTGTCTCTCTCTCTCTGTCCCTACCTCTATCCTGTCTCTCTCTCTCTGTCCCCACCTCTATCCTATCTCTCTCTCTCTGTCCCTACCTCTATCCTGTCTCTCTCTCTGTCCCTACCTCTATCCTGTCTCTCTCTCTCTGTCCCTACCTCTATCCTGTCTCTCTCTCTCTGTCCCCACCTCTATCCTGTCTCTCTCTCTCTGTCCCTACCTCTATCCTGTCTCTCTCTCTGTCCCTACCTCTATCCTGTCTCTCTCTCTCTCTGTCCCTACCTTTATCCTGTCTCTCTCTCTCTGTCCCCACCTCTATCCTGTCTCTCTCTCTCTCTGTCACTGTCTCTCTGTCCCTACCTCTATCTTGTCTCTCTCTCTCTGTCCCCACCTCTATCCTGTCTCTCTCTCTCTCTGTCCCTACCTCTATCCTGTCTCTCTCTCTCTCTCTCTCTGTCCCTACCTGTATCTTGTCTCTCTCTCTCTGTCCCCACCTCTATCCTGTCTCTCTCTCTCTCTGTCCCTACCTCTATCTTGTCTCTCTCTCTCTGTCCCTACCTCTATCCTGTCTCTCTCTCTCTGTCCCTACCTCTATCCTGTCTCTCTATCTCTCTGTCCCCACCTCTATCCTGTCTCTCTCTCTGTCCCTACCTCTATCCTGTCTCTCTCTCTCTGTCCCTACCTCTATCCTGTCTCTCTATCTCTCTGTCCCCACCTCTATCCTGTCTCTCTCTCTCTGTCCCCACCTCTATTCTTTCTCTCTATCTCTCTGTCGCTGTCTCTCTGTCCCTACCTCTATCCTGTCTCTCTCTCTCTGTCCCTACCTCTATCCTGTCTCTCTCTCTGTCGCTCTCTATCTCTCTGTCCCTACCTCTATCCTGTCTCTCTCTCTCTGTCCCTACCTCTATCCTGTCTCTCTCTCTCTGTCCCTACCTCTATCCTGTCTCTCTATCTCTCTGTCGCTGTCTCTCTTTCCCTACCTCTATCCTGTCTCTCTCTCTCTGTCCCTACCTCTATCCTGTCTCTCTATCTCTCTGTCGCTGTCTCTCTGTCCCTACCTCTATCCTCTCTCTCTCTCTCTCTCTCTCTCTCTCTGTCCCTACCTCTCTCTCTCTCTCTCTCTCTCTGTCCCTACCTCTATCCTCTCTCTCTCTCTCTCTCTCTCTCTGTCCCTACCTCTATCCTGTCTCTCTCTCTCTCTCTCTGTCCCTACCTCTCTCTCTCTCTCTCTCTCTCTCTCTCTCTCTCTCTCTCTCTCTCTCTCTCTCTCTCTCTCTCTCTCTCTGTCCCTACCTCTATCCTGTCTCTCTCTCTGTCGCTCTCTCTCCCTACCTCTATCCTGTCTCTCTCTATCTCTCTCCCTACCTCTATCCTGTCTCTCTCTCTCCCTACCTCTATCCTCTCTCTCTCTCTCTCTGTCGCTCTCTCTCTCTCCCTACCTCTATCCTCTCTCTCTCTCTCTGTCGCTCTCTCTCCCTACCTCTATCCTGTCTCTCTCTATCTCTCTGTCCCTACCTCTGTCTTGTCTCTCTCTATCTCTATCTCTTGCTCTTTCTCTTTCTCTCTCTCTCTCTCGCTGTCGTTCTGTCTCTGTCCCTACTCACTCTCTCTCTCTGTCTACCTCTCTTTCTCCCCATCTCTCTCTCTGTTACACAGGGTTCAAAAGGTGAATGCAGTCACCAGCCAAGCGGTGACAGATGCACTCTAAGTTTGTGTGTGTATTTGTTGTGTGTGTGTGTGTTTGTGTGTGTGTGTGTGTGTGTGTGTGTGTGTGTGTGTGTGTGTGTGTGTGTGTGTGTGTGTGTGTGTGTGTGTGTGTGTGTGTGTGTGTGTGTGTGTGTGCCTGTGTGTGTGCCTGCGTGTATGTGTGTGTGTTTTTGTGTGAGTGTATGTGTGTGTATGTGTACAGTATGTGTGTGTGGGTGTGCTCAGTCGTACGGTACGACAGCCAAGCTGATGCATATTTCATCTCTCAAATGGGCTGTGTTTCTTCCTCTCCCTCTGATTTGCTGTGAGGGAAATGAAGCGTGTTCTGGTCTCTCCAGACAGACAGATGATGTTTCAGAGTTGTGTAGAGCTCAGTGAGGCAGAGAGGAAATAAGTACTTCTTCTTGATTGTGTTTTTATCCATGGTGATTTGAAATGGATGCATTTACTCTCTGCAGTGATGTTGATAAGGCATGTATATGTGTTTTGATTATAAGAACAAATTAATCAATTAAACAATCGATTTATCAATGAATCAATCTGTCAACTGTAGGTCAGATCCATGTTACCATGTTACAGACATGTATAGCATGGAGTGAGGTTTGGTTCCAGTGCTTTTCCACTGTTTATCTATTTATGACTGTGTTATTCAAATAGAATACAAATTGTCACATGTGCCAAATTCAACAGGTGTAGACCTTACCATGAAATGCTTACTTACAAGCCCTTAACTAACATTGCAGTTTTAAAAAATGAGAGTTAAGAAAATATTTACTAAATAAACTAAAGTAAAAAAAATGACAATAAAATAACAATAATGAGGCTATATACAGGGGGTACCGGTACCGAGTCAATGTGTGGGGGTACAGGCTAGTTGAGGTAATTTGTACTGTACATGTAGGTAGGGGTAAAGGGACTATACATAGATAATAAACAGCGAGTAGCAGCAGTGTAAAACAAAGGGTGGGGAGTCAATGCAAATAGTCCGGGTGGCCATTTGATTAATTGTTCAGCAGTCTTATGGCTTGGGGGTAGAAGATGTTAAGGAGCCTTTTGGACCTAGACTTGGCGTTCCGGTACTGCTTGCCGTGTGGTAGCAGAGAGAACAGTCTATGACTTGGGTGACTGGAGTCTTTGGGCCTTCCTTTAACACCACCTAGTATATAAGTCCTGGATGGCAGGAAGCTTGGCCCCAGTTATGTACTGGGCTGTACACACTACCATCTGTAGCACCTTGCGGTTGGATACCGAGCAGTTGCCGTACCAGGCGATGATGCAACCGGTCAGGATGCTCTCAATGGTGCAGCTGTAGAATTTTCTGAGGATCTGAGGACCCATGCCAAATCTTGTCAGTCTCTTGAGGGGGAAATGGCGTTGTCGTGCCCTCTTCACGAGTTTGGACCATGATAGTTTGCTGGTGATGTGGACACAAAGGAACTTGAAACTCTCGACCCGCTCCACTACAGCCCCATCGATGTTAATGGGGGCCTTTTCGGCCCTCCTTTCCTGTGTCCACGATCATCGCCTTTGTATTCTCACATTGAGGGAGAGGTTGTTGTCCTGGAACCACACTGCCAGGTCTCTGACCTCCTCCCTATAGGCTGTCTCATCGTTTTCTGTGATCCGGACTACCACTGTTGTGTCATCAGCAAACTTGATGATGGTGTTGGAGTTGTACTTGGCCACACAGTCGTGGGTGAACAGGGAATACAGGAGGGGACTGAGCACTCACCCCTGAGGGGCCCCCGTGTTGAAGATCAACGTGGCAGATGTGTTGTTGCCGACCCTCACCACCTGGGGGCAGCCTGTCAGGAAGTCCAGGATCCAATTGCAGAGGGAGGTGTTTAGTCCCAGAGTCCTTAGCTTAGTGATGAGCTTTGTGGGCACTATGATGTTGAACGCTGAGCTGTAGTCAATGAACAGCATTCTCACATAGGTGTTCCTTTTGTCCAGGTGGGAAAGGGCAGTGTGGAATGCGATTGAGATTGCGTCATCTGTGGATCTGGTTGGCGGTATGCGAATTGGAGTGGGTCTAGGGTTTCCAGGATGATGGTTTTGATGTGAGTCATGACCAGCCTTTCAGAGCACTTCATGACTACAGACGTGAGTGCTACTGGGCGGTAGTCATTTAGGCAGGTTACCTTAGTGTTCTTGGGTACAGGGACCCGAGTGGTCTGCTTGAAACAGGTGGTATTACAGACTCGCTCAGGTAGAGGTTGAAACATGTAGGTATTACAGACTCGCTCAGGGAGAGGTTGAAACATGTAGGTATTACAGACTCGCTCAGGTAGAGGTTGAAACATGTAGGTATTATAGACTCGCTCAGGGAGAGGTTGAAACATGTAGGTATTACAGACTCGCTCAGGTAGAGGTTGAAACATGTAGGTATTACAGACTCGCTCAGGTAGAGGTTGAAACATGTAGGTATTACAGACTCGCTCAGGGAGAGGTTGAAACATGTAGGTATTATAGACTCGCTCAGGGAGAGGTTGAAACATGTAGGTATTACAGACTCGCTCAGGTAGAGGTTGAAACATGTAGGTATTACAGACTCGCTCAGGGAGAGGTTGAAACATGTAGGTATTACAGACTCGCTCAGGGAGAGGTTGAAACATGTAGGTATTACAGACTCGCTCAGGTAGAGGTTGAAACATGTAGGTATTACAGACTCGCTCAGGTAGAGGTTGAAACATGTAGGTATTATAGACTCGCTCAGGGAGAGGTTGAAACATGTAGGTATTACAGACTCGCTCAGGGAGAGGTTGAAACATGTAGGTATTACAGACTCGCTCAGGGAGAGGTTGAAACGTAGGTATTACAGACTCGCTCAGGGAGAGGTTGAAACATGTAGGTATTACAGACTCGCTCAGGTAGAGGTTGAAACATGTAGGTATTACAGACTCGCTCAGGTAGAGGTTGAAACATGTAGGTATTACAGACTCGCTCAGGTAGAGGTTGAAACATGTAGGTATTACAGACTCGCTCAGGTAGAGGTTGAAACATGTAGGTATTACAGACTCGCTCAGGGAGAGGTTGAAACATGTAGGTATTACAGACTCGCTCAGGTAGAGGTTGAAACATGTAGGTATTACAGACTCGCTCAGGGAGAGGTTGAAACATGTAGGTATTACAGACTCGCTCAGGGAGAGGTTGAAACATGTAGGTATTACAGACTCGCTCAGGGAGAGGTTGAAACATGTAGGTATTACAGACTCGCTCAGGGAGAGGTTGAAACGTAGGTATTACAGACTCGCTCAGGGAGAGGTTGAAACATGTAGGTATTACAGACTCGCTCAGGGAGAGGTTGAAACATGTAGGTATTACAGACTCGCTCAGGTAGAGGTTGAAACATGTAGGTATTACAGACTCGCTCAGGTAGAGGTTGAAACATGTAGGTATTACAGACTCGCTCAGAGTGGTTGAAACATGTCAGTGAAGACACTTGCCAGTTAGTCCGCGCATGCTCCAAGTACACGTCCTGGTAATCCATCTGTCCCTGCGGCTTTGTGAATGTTGACCTGTTTAAAATGCTATTGAAATGCTAGCGCTGCCGCAAAGGGAAATTGTGCCAATCATAGTCACAATGCTGTGACGGTGACTCAGGTTAAGCTGAGGTGTCTAATTTTCAATGACAAGGATCTCGGGGCAATTTGACTGTACTCCTGAACCCTTAGGTCCTTAACGAAATGTTGTGGCATAGAGCTAAAGGGATCTAACGTATCTCAATATCTCTTTCTCTCTTTTTTGTCCTCTTCAACCTTCCTTCCATCTCATTCTCTTTTCCATTTGTCCTCATGGCCTGACATTTCTCCCTTCCCTAATTTCCTTGTTTGTTTCACTCTAAACTCAGCCCACAATTGAGGCATTCATTTAATAATTATTTCCTCTCATTAGCGTTTTTTAAAATTATTTTCATGAACCCTTCCTCTGCGCCCAGTATAAACTCATCCTCTGTTTTCTCCCTTCCACACAAATTGGCCATAAATATCCAAGGGCTGGTGCAGTGTAGTGTAGCGTAGCCTAGCAGAGCGCGCTAGCTCTCCCTGGCTCTATCAATGAGGAGATGAAGCTAACACTAGCTCATAAATATCCAAGGGCTGGTGCAGTGTAGTGTAGCGTAGCCTAGCAGAGCGCGCTAGCTCTCCCTGGCTCTATCAATGAGGAGATGAAGCTAACACTTGCTCCGATGCGCACTAAGGGGCACGATGCTAATGTGACTCATTGAGTGTCCTTGGGACAATTAGGAGGTGAGGAAGAAAAGGGCAGAGTCACTCGTTGGAACTGTTTATGGACGAGAAACTAGAACGTAACCCTGCATAGGACTGCAGCAGTTGTCTGATCTCTCATTTGTTAGCAATCCGTAGCCTTTAATAGATTGTATATGTGATGCATTCACTGCTTAAGTCCCTTTGAAGACCCCTATTACTGAAACACAAAGCTGGGTTATTATTCCACTTCAGGGTTAGTTGTACTCCGATGTAGTTTGGCCGGTCAGTGACTGTTTCTGAGCTTGTGTAGAAGGGCCTTGGTGCAGAATAATGATTAAATGATTGGTTGTGGTAATGGTAAGATATCTCTAAAAGAGTTAATCTAACGTTGACATGCTCGGTCTTAAAATGGAAATGGCTTTGCAGGCCTACAGGCAGGAGGGATTTGTAATGAGATTTGAAAGAGAAAATGTAGGCATGACACTCAGAGAGGAAGAGGTTGAGAGAGAGAGAGAGAGAGAGAGAGAGAGAGAGAGAGAGAGATTGTAACTTGACTATAACTTCATTGTATCTTGTGAGTGACCACCTGATCCCTGGTAGCTTCTGGTTGGTTTAGAGACCCAAAGCCCACTGTTGCCTCATCAGAACCAAGAACAATTCTACTTCCTTTATAAATGACCTGTTCCTCTGGTACCCACTGACCTTTGGCCTGGCCTTCACATGCTTGGCCTCGCTTGCTGTCCGATGATCTGTTTTATAGAATCATATATCAGTCTTCTACTTCATATATGTATTTATTTATGAATTCATCATTTTAATTTGATGTCTGTGAGTAACTGACTAGCTGTCTGTTGCTGGATGGTACATTGTTAATTCATTGCCTCTTTTTGTTTGCTTTTGTTTTGTTTGTTTTGTATGTTGTCTGGGTTGGGCTTCACCATGCTTGGTGCTTCATGTTTCTCTGTCTTAGTTTGACTATAGCCAGGCAGCAAGCAGAACCGAGGCCAGAAAACAGCAGAAAGGTAAACCCCTCTTACCCCCCTTCATCGCCCTTTAGTTGGTGCTCCTTCCAGGGGTACACTGCTGGGGGTCTGGCTGTGTGTTCTCTCCATTCCATGCCATAGTAGAGTTCTCCAGAGACAGATAGATAGATGACCATAGAGCTGTAGATCTACTAGTGTGTGACTGTGTTTAGAACAGTGATTCGTTGTATATGTACTGATAACCCCCGTCTCCTTTCCACCTGAACACTGTGTGGTTGCGGGATGCTTGTAGGACTCTCTGATGCTTGTAAGTCTCTCTGACCACTTCCTTTGTATCTTTTCTTCTCTTCGTGAACTTTGATGTCACTTCCTGCTTGGATGACGGTGGAGTTGGGGATGGTTGGTTTCCCTTGTGTTGTTTTCCTCATTGGATGTTGTTAGACCAATGATATATAGAAGCAGGATGACAGAAAGAGAGAAGCTGATGAGAGAGCGAGATGACAGAAAGAGAGAAGCTGATGAGAGAGCGAGATGACAGAAAGAGAGAAGCTGATGAGAGAGATGACAGAAAGAGAGAAGCTGATGAGAGAGCAAGATGACAGAAAGAGAGAAGCTGATGAGAGAGCGAGATGACAGAAAGAGAGAAGCTGATGGGAGAGCGAGATGACAGATAGAGAGAAGCTGATGAGAGAGATGACAGAAAGAGAGAAGCTGATGAGAGGGAGAGATGAGAGAACGAGAGAAGCTGATGAGAGTGAGAGAGAGATGACAGAAAGAAAGGAGCTGGTGAGAGAGATGACAGAAAGAGATGCTGATGAGAGAGAGATGACAGAAAGAGAGAAGCTGATGAGAGAGATAGATGACAGAAAGAGAAGCTGATGAGATGGAGAGAGGGAGAGGGGACAGAAAGAAAGGAGCTGATGAGCAGGGAGAGAAAGATGACAGAAAGAGAGGAGCTGATGAGAGGGAGAGAAAGATGACAGAAAGAGAGAAACTGATGAGAGGGAGAGAGAGATGACAGATGACAGAAAGAGAGACGCTGATGAGTGAGAGATGACAGAAGGAGAGAAGCTGATGAGAGGGAGAGAGATGACTGGAAGAGAGAAGCTGATGATAGGGAGAGAGAGAGATGACAGAAAGAGAGAAGCTGATGAGAGGGAGAGAGAGAGATGACAGAAAGAGAGACGCTGATGAGAGAGAGATGACAGAAAGAGAGGAGCTGATGAGAGGGAGAGAAAGATGACAGAAAGAGAGAAACTGATGAGAGGGAGAGAGAGATGACAGAAAGAGAGAAGCTGATGAGCGGGAGAGAGATGACTGGAAGAGAGAAGCTGATGATAGGGAGAGAGAGAGATGACAGAAAGAGAGAAGCTGATGAGAGGGAGAGAGAGATGACAGAAAGAGAGAAGCTGATGAGCGGGAGAGAGAAATGACACAAAGAGAGAAGCTGATGATAGGGAGAGAGAGAAAGAGATGACAGAAAGTCAGAACGAGAGAGAGAGAGAGAGAGATGATAAAATGGCACAGAGAGAAAGCAAGAGCAAAAGATACAGCGAAAGTAGAGATAGAGGTAAGTGACAGATGGACTAATAGAGGGAAGGACAGGGGGATACAGGAGGGGAGATTTGAAGACGTTCTCCGAGCCCTCCCTTTCTCCCTCTCTCTCTGCCATGTCATTCTTCTTCTCCCTTTGACCTCTCTCTCCCTCTCTCCATTGCCAGTGATCAGAACTACCATGCTTCTTCATTCTTATGATTAGATTAGCAAAGGCATAGTTTTTACATATTTCCAACTGTGTGTATGTTTCCTGCAGTGTGTGTCTGTTGTGTTTCACTGTGCAGTGTGTGTCTGTGTTGTTTCACTGTGCAGTGTGTTTGTCTGTGGTGTTTCACTGTGCAGTGTTTGTCTGTGGTGTTTCACTGTGCAGTGTGTGTCTGTGTTGTTTCACTGTGCAGTGTGTATGTCTGTGGTGTTTCACTGTGCAGTGTTTGTCTGTGGTGTTTCACAGTGCAGTGTGTATGTCTGTGGTGTTTCACTGTGCAGTGTTTGTCTGTGGTGTTTCACAGTGCAGTGTGTATGTCTGTGGTGTTTCACTGTGCAGTGTTTGTCTGTGGTGTTTCACAGTGCATTGTGTATGTCTGTGGTGTTTCACTGTGCAGTGTGTATGTCTGTGGTGTTTCACAGTGCAGTGTGTATGTCTGTGGTGTTTCACTGTGCAGTGTGAATGTCTGTGATGTTTCACTGTACAGTTTGTATGTCTGTGGTCTTTCACTGTGCAGTGTGTGCGAGTGGGGGTGTCTTTTTATATGATGTGCCATGAGAGAATGGGAGAGGATGAGTGTGAGGGAGAGGATGAGTGTGAGGGAGAGGATGAGTGTGAGGGAGAGGATGAGTGTGAGAGGGAGAGTGTGAGAGGGAGAGGATGAGTGTGAGAGGGAGAGGATGAATGTGAGAGGATGAATGTGAGAGGGAGAGGATGAATGTCAGAGGATGAGTGTTAGAGGATGAGTGTGAGGGAGAGGATGAATGTGAGAGGATGTGAGAGGGAGAGGATGAGTGTAAGAGGATGAGTGTGAGAGGGAGAGGATGAATGTGAGGGAGAGGATGAATGTGAGAGGATGAGTGTGAGAGGGAGAGTGTGAGAGGGATAATGACAGAAAGGGGAGGATGTAAAGCTAAGACGGAGAACAACAGAAGGGGGAGGATGTAAAGCTGAGAGGGAGAACAACAGAAAGGGGGAGGATGTAAAGCTGAGAGGGAGAACAACAGAAAGGTGGAGGATGTAAAGCTGAGACGGAGAACAACAGAAGGGGGAGGATGTAAAGCTGAGAGGGAGAACAACAGAAGGGGGAGGATGTAAAGCTGAGAGGGAGAACAACAGAAGGGGGAGGATGTAAAGCTGAGAGGGAGAACAACAGAAAGGGGGAGGATGTAAAGCTGAGAGGGAGAACAACAGAAGGGGGAGGATGTAAAGCTGAGAGGGAGAACAACAGAAAAGTGGAGGATGTAAAGCTGAGAGGGAGAACAACAGAAAGGGGGAGGATGTAAAGCTGAGAGGGAGAACAACAGAAAGGGGGAGGATGTAAAGCTGAGAGGGAGAACAACAGAAAAGTGGAGGATGTAAAGCTGAGAGGGAGAACAACAGAAAGGGGGAGGATGTAAAGCTGAGAGGGAGAACAACAGAAGGGGGAGGATGTAAAGCTGCGAGGGAGAACAACAGAAGGGGGAGGATGTAAAGCTGAGAGGGAGAACAACAGAAGGGGGAGGATGTAAAGCTGCGAGGGAGAACAACAGAAGGGGGAGGATGTAAAGCTGAGAGGGAGAACAACAGAAGGGGGAGGATGTAAAGCTGAGAGGGAGAACAACAGAAGGGGGAGGATGTAAAGCTGAGAGGGAGAACAACAGAAAGGTGGAGGATGTAAAGCTGAGAGGGAGAACAACAGAAAGGGGGAGGATGTAAAGCTGAGAGGGAGAACAACAGAAGGGGAGAGGATGTAAAGCTGAGAGGGAGAACAACAGAAAGGGGGAGGATGTAAAGCTGAGAGGGAGAACAACAGAAGGGGAGGATGTAAAGCTGAGAGGGAGAACAACAGAAAGGGGAGGATGTAAAGCTGAGAGGGAGAACAACAGAAAGGGGGAGGATGTAAAGCTGAGAGGGAGAACAACAGAAAGGGGGAGGATGTAAAGCTGAGAGGGAGAACAACAGAAAGGTGGAGGATGTAAAGCTGAGAGGGAGAACAACAGAAAGGGGAGGATGTAAAGCTGAGAGGGAGAACAACAGAAGGGGGAGGATTTAAAGCTGAGAGGGAGAACAACAGAAGGGGAGAGGATGTAAAGCTGAGAGGGAGAACAACAGAAGGGGGAGGATGTAAAGCTGAGAGGGAGAACAACAGAGAGGGTGAGGATGTAAAGCTGAGAGGGAGAACAACAGAAGGGGGAGGATGTAAAGCTGAGAGGGAGAACAACAGAGAGGGAGAGGATGTAAAGCTGAGAGGGAGAACAACAGAAGGGGGAGGATGTAAAGCTGAGAGGGAGAACAACAGAAGGCGGGAGGATGTAAAGCGAGAGGGAGAACAACAGAAGGGGGAGGATGTAAAGCTGAGAGGGAGAACAACAGAAGGGGGAGGATGTAAAGCGAGAGGGAGAACAACAGAAGGGGGAGGATGTAAAGCTGAGAGGGAGAACAACAGAAAGGGGGAGGATGTAAAGCTGAGAGCTTGCCACTGGAGGTGGAAGAACAACATGGTTGTTGTTTCAGTGCAGAGCTGTCAGTGACTGTGATTTCCCTCTCTTCTCTCTCTCTCTCTCTCTCTCTGTCTTTCTCTCTCCTCCCTCCTCTTCTCTTTGTTCCCCTCCATCTTATCGCAACAGAGGGAAAGGCAATGGAGCGTTTCGTCTGCCGGAGGTGAAAATAACTCTTTGAGTGTAAGTAGAAGAGAAGTGGCAGGCAGAGAGAGAGAGAGGGAGAGAGAGAGAGAGAGAGAGAGAGAGAGGGATGGATGGGGGAGAGGGAAGGAGTTAGAGCTAGACTGATGGAGGTAGAGAGAGAGGGAGATGGAGAGAGAAAACAGGAGAGCGTAGGCTAGGCACACACCAGCAGCACAATCGCGTTAGCATAAACTGCCGTGGATAAAGTTAGGCTTGACTGCAGCATTACCCAGATTTCTGCATTACAAAATGTTCCTTCGTTTAGCATGCAAATTGCCTCCCAGATTAAGCTTTTTGTATTCATTTTGCCAACTGTCAGCCCGAAACGACGCAGTGAGAATTATAATCAGGCTGATATTGCCTCCTGTTGGTCAGTGCTGTCACAACAGGCTGTGTGAGGACCACTGAGGAAAAACACAGTGTTTGTGTCTGTGTGTGTGTTTGTTTTCTCAGATCAATGAGTAGACCTGGTTAGTATTTGATAAAGAGAGCGGTAGATGGGAAAGACAGAATGGAGAGACCGACGGAGGGTGAGCAAAACAGAAATGGAAAGACAGGATGCGGAGAGAAAGAAAGGGAAAGAGAGATGGGGACAGCGGGAGAGTGTTAAGGTGGGGCATGAACAGCATGACTCTGCTTATATTGGCCAATGTTCTTCAATCTCTGCCATCCGACACACACTGATACACACACACACTGATACACACACACACATATACAAACACACACACGCTGATACACACACACACACACACACACAGATACACACACAAAGCAAGGGGTTGGGCCCACAGGCGTGTAACAGGGCCATTGATTTCATCTAAATTAACTGGGATACGCATCCAGACACACACAATTCACTGTCATCAGAGGGGGTAGGAGGAAGAGGACCAGGAGTTTCCAGCCATTGAATCCATTTAGACCGATTTGGGAGGTGCTTTTCAAAATGTCCACCTCAGGTGGTCGTTGGCAATAGCAATAACAACATACTACATCAGAGATTGTATAGAAGCAAGAGACTCTCCCTTGTGATATGGGTTGAATACTGTGGTGGTGGGATCCAGAATGAGCCTACATTACCGGTAACGGTACCCCCTATATATAGCCTTGTTATTGTTATTTTTTAAAACTTTTTTTCTTACTTTAGTTTATTTGATTTATTTGTGTTGCAAATATTTTTCTTACTTATTTTTACATGTTTTATCTGTATTGTTGGTTAAAGGCTTGGAAGTAAGCTTTCACGGTAAGTATTCGGCACATGTGACAAATAATATTTGATTTGATTTGACATTATAGTCGTTGGTTAAAGCCATCCAACCAACTCTTACCACGAGGTAATCACCTGCAGTTGGTTATCTTCCTTCCCTCTAATATCTTTGCTACAGAAGAAGGGGGTGGTGAAGGAACATTTCCAAAATGACTAATTTGAGGCAGAAAGGAGTTGGAGAACTCAAACCAAAAAGCATTATACAGGATGAGAACAGGTGACTGACGTTTCCGCGTCAAGCTGACTTCTTCCTTTTGATTGACCTGTCAATGATTTTTGTCATTGTTGTTGAGCACCCCTCCTTTCCTTTGTCTACTGAAGCGTGATGGCCCACCTGAACTACAGAGTTCTGTGTGATGAAGCAATAAGCGTAATTTAACTGGACATTCCAAATGGTTCACCCCAGGAGTCTCTGACTCTGGTCCAACATCATAGCATTATGGAGTATTGTGATGTCGTTATGGGGTATTGAGTGTAGATGGGTGAAAAACAAAATCTATTTAATTCATTTTGAATTTAGGCTGCAACAAAACAAAATGTGGAATAAGTCAAGGGGTATGAATACTTTCTGAAGGCTTTGATCCAGCCCTGCAGCAACACACCTGATCCAGCTAATTAGGGCTCAGAGAGAAGAGTTTGATTAGTTGAATATTCCAATTATGTGTGTTATTGTAGGGCTTGAACAAAAGCCTGCACACCTAGTCATTTTCCAGGAGAGTTGGAGAGAACCCTGGTCCAGGTCCATCCATTTAGCCACTGTTGCACTCATAGAAATGGAAGCATTCTAGATTCTAGACAGACAGACAGACAGACAGACAGACAGACAGACAGACAGACAGACAGACAGACAGACAGACAGACAGACAGACAGACAGACAGACAGACAGACAGACAGACAGACAGACAGACAGACAGACAGACAGACAGACAGACAGATAGATAGATAGATAGATAGATAGATAGATAGATAGATAGATAGATAGATAGATAGATAGATAGATAGATAGATAGATAGATAGATAATATTTATATGGTTTCACCCACCATGGAACACTACCATGAAATATGTAGCTCTGTTCATTGCAATTCTATGGTTTAATAAAAGTGATTGTGTGTATTTCTGGGCCAATGATTGTCCACACATATCACTATGCCTCATGGCTTCCTACCCTTGCGTCTGTAAATATCTGATGCTTAATGTTACCTCTGCTTCAGTTTTAGTTAATTCCATAACATGAATTTCAACATGCATTTTACATACATGAAAGGACCACCGGCAGACCGCATGCAGCGATCACAGTGCCGGCAGGCTGAGTCCGGTGAGAACCAGGGCAGATCAATCCATTACCGTCAACACTGATTGGGAAATATTGGAGAGGATAGCAGGGGAGAAAGCAGGTAGCGCTGACTTAGAAAACGAAGAGAAAAGTAAGGTAATGCGTTATTTTATGAAATGGAGATTGTAATGCTAACAATGATCTCATGCTAGCACATTGTCTGTGTTCAGTTTGTGATGTTAGCATTCATCTGGTGTGGTCAGGTGCTTTCTCTTAAGTAGCGTTTATTTTTCTAGTTTCATCCATTGACAAGAACTGGTTTATACCAGTGTGTAACTAGCCTTTCAAAGTTTCCATACCTAGACACACAGATGAGGTGTGTTGCTATGATACACCATTAATGTGCCTCTGTGTCAAGAGTCAACACACACACATAATGATGCACTGTATGGTGGTTTGAAGGGTAGGTTTGGGATTTGGCCTTAGTTATTAGCAATCAGCTTGTTCAGAAGAATCCCCATGAATTGATAAACAGCCAGGGTGGGTTAATCCTGAGGCACAAAAGGTAGGATCAGCTTCACCATTAGGGGTTAACATGCAAAAACTGACTTTAGATCAGTGGCTAAGGGCAACTCCATTTCTCTCCAGGAAGCCACAGATATAACATCAGTTAACCCAAATCCTAACTTTAACCATAAAGGATACATATATCAAAACTGACTTTAGATCAGAAGTTTCACCCTGCTCAATTGTTTATTATTAATAATAATAATAATAATATATAAGCATTCATTTTATTGTTGAGCACCCCTCCTTTCCTTTGTCTACTGAAGCGTGATGGCCCACCTGAACTACAGAGTTCTGTGTGATGAAGCAATAAGCGTAATTTAACTGGACATTCCAAATGGTTCACCCCAGGAGTCTCTGACTCTGGTCCAACATCATAGCATTATGGAGTATTGTGATGTCGTTATGGGGTATTGAGTGTAGATGGGTGAAAAAAAAAATCTATTTAATTCATTTTGAATTTAGGCTGCAACAAAACAAAATGTGGAATAAGTCAAGGGGTATGAATACTTTCTGAAGGCTTTGATCCAGCCCTGCAGCAACACACCTGATCCAGCTAATTAGGGCTCAGAGAGAAGAGTTTGATTAGTTGAATATTCCAATTATGTGTGTTATTGTAGGGCTTGAACAAAAGCCTGCACACCTAGTCATTTTCCAGGAGAGTTGGAGAGAACCCTGGTCCAGGTCCATCCATTTAGCCACTGTTGCACTCATAGAAATGGAAGCATTCTAGATTCTAGACAGACAGACAGACAGACAGACAGACAGACAGACAGACAGACAGACAGACAGACAGACAGACAGACAGACAGACAGACAGACAGACAGACAGACAGACAGACAGACAGACAGACAGACAGACAGACAGACAGACAGATAGATAGATAGATAGATAGATAGATAGATAGATAGATAGATAGATAGATAGATAGATAGATAGATAGATAGATAGATAGATAATATTTATATGGTTTCACCCACCATGGAACACTACCATGAAATATGTAGCTCTGTTCATTGCAATTCTATGGTTTAATAAAAGTAATTGTGTGTATTTCTGGGCCAATGATTGTCCACACATATCACTATGCCTCATGGCTTCCTACCCTTGCGTCTGTAAATATCTGATGCTTAATGTTACCTCTGCTTCAGTTTTAGTTAATTCCATAACATGAATTTCAACATGCATTTTACATACATGAAAGGACCACCGGCAGACCGCATGCAGCGATCACAGTGCCGGCAGGCTGAGTCCGGTGAGAACCAGGGCAGATCAATCCATTACCGTCAACACTGATTGGGAAATATTGGAGAGGATAGCAGGGGAGAAAGCAGGTAGCGCTGACTTAGAAAACGAAGAGAAAAGTAAGGTAATGCGTTATTTTATGAAATGGAGATTGTAATGCTAACAATGATCTCATGCTAGCACATTGTCTGTGTTCAGTTTGTGATGTTAGCATTCATCTGGTGTGGTCAGGTGCTTTCTCTTAAGTAGCGTTTATTTTTCTAGTTTCATCCATTGACAAGAACTGGTTTATACCAGTGTGTAACTAGCCTTTCAAAGTTTCCATACCTAGACACACAGATGAGGTGTGTTGCTATGATACACCATTAATGTGCCTCTGTGTCAAGAGTCAACACACACACATAATGATGCACTGTATGGTGGTTTGAAGGGTAGGTTTGGGATTTGGCCTTAGTTATTAGCAATCAGCTTGTTCAGAAGAATCCCCATGAATTGATAAACAGCCAGGGTGGGTTAATCCTGAGGCACAAAAGGTAGGATCAGCTTCACCATTAGGGGTTAACATGCAAAAACTGACTTTAGATCAGTGGCTAAGGGCAACTCCATTTCTCTCCAGAAAGCCACAGATATAACATCAGTTAACCCAAATCCTAACTTTAACCATAAAGGATACATATATCAAAACTGACTTTAGATCAGAAGTTTCACCCTGCTCAATTGTTTATTATTAATAATAATAATAATAATATATAAGCATTCATTTTATTTGTAAAGCACTTTTCATTATACACAGAAATCAAAAAGATCTGACGCTCCATGTCTCCTGTGTGTTTGACCTCCGACCCTGTGCAGGACAAGTCGACCCCGACCCAAGACGACCAGCACTCCTGGGACAGCTTCAAGACCATGACCCCTGAGCTGTCCATCGTGCCGGGGGAGCACAAGGACAGGATGGAGCTGCACAACAAGAACACCTGGGACTCCTCGTCTGCCAACACACCCGACACGTCCGAGGGGGACTTCCAGACCGAAGTGTGATGAGACAGAGAAACACGCACAAACACACATACAGAAGCACACATACACATACAGAAACACACACACACACATACAGAAGCACACACACACATACAGAAACACAAACACACATACAGAAGCACACACACACATACAGAAACACACACACAATGAAACACACACACACACGAAGAAACACACACACACATGCAGAAACACACACACACACATGCAGAAACACACACACACACACATACAGAAAAACACACAGATACACACACATGCAGAAACACACACACACACACACACATACATACAGAAATACACACACATGCAGAAACACACGCAGAAACACATATACACACATACAGAAACACACACACACACACATACAGAAGCACACACACACACAGACAGAAACACACACACACACACACACACATACAGAAATACACACACACACATGCAGAAACACACGCAGAAACACATATACACACATACAGAAACACACACACACACATACAAAAACACACACACACACACACACACACACACACACACACACACACACACACACACACACACACACACACACACACACACATACAGAAACACACACACACACACACAGAAACACATACACATTGAAATATAGTAGTAATATATTCACACACACAGAAATGCAAAAACAGGTACATTCAGAATCAGAGAAACACACACACACACATAACCACAAACACACCGGTTCAAGTGCAGACATACAGGTACCAACATGTACAGACAGACAGACAGACACACAGCACTCCTCCACACCCCTCTTCACACCCTAAGATGTGCGTTCTACAGGATTATATCATTTGTTTACTACTACAGTGGACAAGGACAAAGGAAAGAAAACTGGTCTCCGCTATATTTTCACACAGACACTAAATGAGAGAACAGGGGCGTGAAAAGAGACTGGGACAGACATTTTTAAATGAACAAAAAAACGACAAAAAATTATTGATTTTATTTGCGGTGAAAAAAGGATCCTCTTTCACCTGTTTGATGATTTGAAAAAAAAAGAAGAATATTTCTGCACCGTTCTGTTCTTTTTATAGAGAAGAAATCTCACTGATGTTTGGCACACTGTTAAACCCCTTAGGCTCCCTCCCTTCATTTCTCCCCTCCTTTCCCATCTAATGGATGACGCAAGCGCTCAGATTTTTCCCCCTTTGTTTTCAGTGGGGTTGGGGAGGGGGCGGTAGGGAGGTATAGAACGGATCATTGACATGTGCAATCCTCTGCTGTTGCTGCCGTCCAAGTGTCTCACACTCTTCTCTCATCATCGTCGTGTTTATTTTCCTTTTTGTATTTTTATGATTTTATGATGTCCTTCGTCTTAGTTTTTTTAGTGTTTTGTTTGAAAAAAAATATGAGGGACAAAAAAAAATGTCCAACTGAGTTTCAATTGTTGTCTCATTGTCTATTCCATGAAAGTCTCCTTTTATTTAGATTTTCGGTTCTTGCTTGTGCTGCCTTTTTCCTGTGAGAATTTTTCCATGTGGAATTTTAAAGAATGATTTATAACACATCTGTGACATGTGAGCTTGCTTTCTGAGGTAACATGCATGGCATGTTCTCAATGGTACACCTGTGGGAATTGAAAAACCAGTATCATCTAGGTCCACACACATTTCTGTCTTTCTTTTATCCGGTTTGGTAAAAAAAAAGGCTTTTGACCCTCAAACTATCACCATATTTTATATACATGGATTACCACCTGGAGTCATTCTGATCCCAACAACAAACTATTGGTGAAATAAACTATTGGTAAAAGAAACAAACAATCAAGATCAACTCTATTCTTATAAAAACATAATTAGACATGTAAATAATGTTATAAAAAAAAAACTGGCTGCTATTTTAGCAAAATGACAGATTACGTACTCTGTAAAACGAAAATATAAGTGTTTCCCTTATATAATGTGAAGCTTTTTTCCAAAGTACAATCCAATTTAGTTCTAAAAAGCAGATTTGCCATAATTTGATAGTAGTATCATGTCATTTTAAAATGTGTTTTATAAATATACATGTTGTCATATTTATGTGGTAAAAATTATTGCTATTTAAAAAGGCAGTACACCAACATGTTAAATATACTTAATTTTATTGATCAAAAGTGTTTTATCCATTGATCCTGAGAGACATCGACCTACAATATGGCTTAGTTTTCTTTTTTTAGCCACCATTACAATCGCTGTTAGTGAAACAATGGGTTTTGTAGGGACTATGGCAGGATGCTTAAAAATGGCCAAATCCTCAAAGTTACTTCAAACCAAATGCTGTAGAGACCAAAACACCCTAACAACTTGCACATATAGATTGGAGGGTATTATAGGAATTATGGATTTTGTATAACATTTTCCTTAGAATTATTTTTGTTCTTCAGGATACACCAATACACTGTATGTTGCTTCAGAGGGTAGCTGGTTTCTGTATTACAATTCTACCAAGTATTTATACCAATGACAGACTTTTAAGAGCTGATATTTGACCTCAACTAAGCATATATCTAAGGTCATTTACATTTTGTACACAGTCACATACATAGTTATAATCAGTTATAACCAGTTATAACCATAGGTGAGTACATAAGGTGCTCCATCTCTGCAGGTGATTTGTCTATCATGTCAAGATCACTGATACAGGTGCCCCTCCACCCTCTAGTGGTATGGATAACTTGTTATTATGTCTCCAGAGAAACCTGGATTAAAATAAATACTTTTGACAATTGCCCTAAAATAAGTACTTTTCGGAGAATACACACCAATACCGACTCAGATCGTATCTGATTTCCGTATTGCAGTTTTATCAAGTTTTTATACCATTGGAAGACTTTGTATATCATTGGCAGATTTTTATATGAACAAAAATATGGTAATTTTGGTTTTATAGTCATACGATACGTGGTATAGAAAAGTACAATCTTAGGCGACTATATGGGTAACTATGTCTCTGTAGATGATCTGGCTAGCTGGTCAAAATTACTGATACAGGTCCCCCTCCTCCTCTGGTGGCATAGGTCACTTGTTATTATGTCTCCAGAGAAACTTTGATTCAAATAAAAGTATTTATATCAAATGACTATAGGCGTAATTAGCTGGGGTCAAATGACCCCAAAGGACTTGCATTTTTTGAAAGTCCATATTGATACAGAAACATTAAACAATGATTTAGATTTATTAAGAACAAGTTGACAGACAGAGTCATGAAAATATTGAAGAATTGATTCAAACCATGTTTGGGTTTCATTGATCAAAATGACCCCAGTCGGTAGTTTGAGGGTTAAGGTCTTGAAACATCTTAATCAATTACACACATAACCAATCAAAGCTGGCTATCTGTCAGGGGGGCGTAGCCTATCTGAAAGTGTTGCTGTAGCAGATCCCAGGTCTTGTTCTAAGTGGATCTCAATTGTTCTTACTCTCACTGCTTTAGAGCACTGTATTGATCACTGTGCTGTGCATCCGCTCTCAGCCCCTCAAGAAAACAGGGAAATAAAAAATGAGCTATAGTTTCAGATGTAATGACCAGAGGTGTGTTTGATACTGAGCTTGTCGGTAGTTGTCTCTGTTGTGAAAGAAAGAGAGGAAGGAAAACTCAGAATAGATAGATAGTAAGGCTAACAACGCAGCCAAAATGTTCTGCTTTGGTCAGAAACGCTGACAGGGTTTTGTGGAAAATGCAGAGACGTCTAAAATCTAATATATATCCAAAAACATTTTCATTGCATCTCTCTTCTCTCTCTCTCTCTCTCTCTCTCTCTCTCTCTCTCTCTCTCTCTCTCTCTCTCTCTCTGTCTCACTCTCTCATTCTTTCTCTCTGTGTGTGTCACTCTCTCTCTCTGTCACGTTTCAAGTTTGAATAGTCATATGTACAGGATACACATGGTAGGGCCTATACACCTTCCAACGAATGAAATGCTTACTTGCAGGTTCCCTCTCAATAATGCAACAACAGTAAGACATAATAAAATATAAGAATAAGAATTATCGCTCATTCCTCAGTCTCCCCTGGATCATGGAAATCGTTATGTAACAGTGTAGTCCATTCTATCTGCTCTCACACACACAGCTCTGGGAGTCACGGCCAAGACCTGAGCTGAATAAACCATAGGAGTGTCAGCAGGAGAGATGGTGAAGAGAGGAGACAGAGAGAGGGGATGAGAGAGGAGACAGAGAGAGGAGACAGAGAGAGGGGATGAGAGAGGAGACAGAGAGAGGGGATGAGAGAGGAGACAGAGAGAGGAGACAGAGAGAGGGGATGAGAGAGGAGACAGAGAGAGGGGATGAGAGAGGAGACAGAGAGAGGAGACAGAGAGAGGAGACAGAGAGAGGGGATGAGATAGGAGACAGAGAGAGGGGATGAGAGAGGAGGCAGAGAGAGGAGACAGAGAGAGGAGACAGTGAGAGGGGATGAGAGAGGAGACAGAGAGAGGAGACAGAGAGAGGAGACAGAGAGAGGAGACAGAGAGAGGGGATGAGAGAGGAGACAGAGAAAGGAGACAGAGAGAGAGGATGAGAGAGGAGACAGAGAGAGGGGATGAGAGAGGAGACAGAGAGGGGGGATGAGAGAGGAGACAGAGAAAGGAGACAGAGAGAGGGGATGAGAGAGGAGACAGAGAGGGGGGATGAGAGAGGAGACAGAGAGAGGAGACAGAGAGAGGGGATGAGAGAGGAGAGTAAAACAGAGGAGCGATGTGAGGGAAACATAAGAAGAGACAGAGGGAGTAGAATGAGATACATAGGGCCCTGGTCAAAAGTAGTGCACTAATTAGGGAATAGGGTGCCATTTTGGATGTAGACCAATAACCTTTGAGTTGATCTTAAAAAGTTAGCTTTCACATTGAAATAAAGGTTCAATAAAAATGATTCATTCCATAGCCAACATTTTGAACCTCACATATAGGCTAGATTGACTAGCTAACTACACACACAAAACACCCCCATCTAACTCATGTTTATATCTATAGCATCTAAATCACTGTTCTCTCCACTCTCCACTCCCTTCACTACCCAGTGAGCACTCACTAGTTGAATCAATGTTGTTTCCACGTCATTTCAATGAAATTACATTGAACGAATGTGGAATAGATGTTGAATTGACGTCTGAGCCCAGTGAGGAAGTACTGAGACTTGGTTGGGAAGATCAGGTGATGGTGGTGGTGTTGAAAGGTAGACATCCTGTAAGGCCCATTCTCCAGGGTTAGTCCTCTAACACCTCCTTAGCAGGTCTACTACTATAACTCCAAATTAGACTTGGGCTGTGGAGAGAAGGATGAGAGAGAGAGAGTGAGAGAGAGAGGAATGAGCGCGAGAGAGAGGAATGAGAGAACAAGCTAGAAAGACAATTTTAAATCGGTGAGGGAAAGTATTACAGACTGCGAGCGAGAGCAATGGTAGAGACAAAGAGAGAGTGGTAGAGGCAGAGAGAGAACTAGAGATGGAGCACAGCGGTGAGTTCTAAGTGTTTATCCAGGGGAATGGCCATTTGTCCTGACATTTTCCGAGGCGGTCCTCAGACCATCTGTCTAAATATCCCTAATGGTACCGCATGGAACATACACGCAGATGGCAAGACAAGAGAGCAGGCCTGTCTAACCTTTACCGCTAATCAGCTGATATACAGATCTACTGCTGCTGATCTGAGGTCAGTTTTGCATTTCGCCTCCCTAATGGTTTGGGTTAGGGATTTGGGGAGGGTCCCAGATTCCAGATCTGTACCTAAGGGCTAATTCTCTCTGACACGTCATGCAACTGTGAAGGGAAGGTTTATGATAGATATGCTTCACCTTAGGTCTCTTACGCAGAGGAATGGCTCATGGTATCCTAATCCTCGTCCTGCTAGTCCCAAATACCACAGCCAGGTTGATAAATAAGACACTACAGAGACAGGTAAGTGAGTGAGTGATGAATTCACTTCCTGAATTGACAAACTTATACAGATCCTCACTTTCACTGGTGTTTAAACTGGTCCATGATCATGTGACTGTGCCTAAGTCTGCTTCCTTCCACCAATCGGAGTCCACTTTGTGATCATCTCTGATCTTTTGAAAGGCAATCTGGGATACCCGAAAATCCATCTGATTGACACAGATATTGACCCCTTTCTCTAACTCTAAAGGGATGTTTTCAGAGAGTTTACTGTTGTATTGGTTTGTTGAACATGGGCTTTTGAAAAGTTTCGGCATATGAAAATACAATCTGTCTACGAGAGCCTAAATCATGAAACTTCAAAATTGTGAATCTTGTAAAGATGTAATGAATTGCACGGATGAGGTATTGAAAGCAATGTGACTGAAATGTGTCTTCAGAGTATGTGGTTTGATGCAAGAAAATTATGTGTGCTCATTTCTAGATTAATGAGAGTTGTGATAGATGCAAAAAAGAGAAACTATGATCTTGGACTACATGTGTACCTCCAACCTACCATGCTTGAGATGTTGACCTACCTAATCCCACAACCATCAAAACTCTCCCATTGGTGTTACAATGTTGCCCAAAAAAAGTTGCTCCTACTCTTTCCTCCCTCATTTATGTTTTTTATACATATGATTGTACAAAGTAGTCCTCTAATGTTTTCATAGTGTCTTTTTTATATTAAAATAAATTTTCAAATTGATTCAAGTGTTTCAGGTGTATACCTGGTGTTTTGATACCGGTGTCATAGACCTTTTCTAGCATAGATACCACTGTCATAGACCTTCTGTAGCATGGATAACACTGTCATAGACCTTCTGTAGCATGGATACCAGTGTCATAGACCTTCTGTAGCATGGATACCACTGTCATAGACCTTCTGTAGCATGGATACCACTGTCATAGTCCTTCTGTAGCATGGATACCAGTGTGTTTCTGCTCTCTTGCCAGGTTACTGATTGATATACTCTGAGTGTACAAAACAAGCTCTTTTCATGACATTCCATGACATTCACAAGGTGAATCCAGGTTAAACCTATGATCTTTTGTTGGTGTCACTTGTTAAATCCACTTCAATCAGTGTAGATGAAGGGGAGGAGACAGGTTAAAGAAGGATGTTTAAGCCTTGAGACAATTGAGACATGGATTGTGTATGTGTGCCATTCAGAGGGTGAATGGGCAAGACAAAATATTTAAGTGCATTTGAACGGGGTATGGTAGTAGGTGCCAGGGCGCAGCGGTTTGAGTGTGTCAAGAACTGCAATGCTGCCTGGTTTTTCACGCTCAACAGTTTCCTGTGTGGATCAAGAATATTCCACCACCCAAAGGACATCCAGCCACAACTGTGGGAAGCATTGGAGTCAACATGGGCCAGCATCCCTGTGGAATGCATTAGACACCTTGTAGAATCCATGCCCTGATGAATTGAAGCTGTTCTGAGGGAAAAGGGGGGTGCAACTAAATATTATGAAGGTGTTCCTAATATTTTGTGCACTCAGTGTATCATAAGGCCTTACATATGGCCTAGTTTTACCCTAACTCAGTGGTGTTAGGAAACTCCTGGTTTACAGACCATATCAGGCCTGCAAGTCACATTATGCTGGCTTGCAATGTATAATACCTATTGGAATCCAGACAGAGTTAGGATATCAAAGTTGGAATTTTTATTAATCAGCAACCCGCAATCAGAATGACTGTCAGTATAATGGAAATTGATGGAAATTGACACTACCTAAATAATTTAATCTGAAATAACCATTTCAGTAATGTGTGCAATAAATCTAACTAACTGACTGGATTAGTTTAGAAAATGTATTTTAGGTATCTTTGTGTAGCATAAAATTAATCAATAAATCAATGTACATGCAAAAACACAGATATTAAAAACAATCCTAAAAATTAAACCCGCAGTAGAGCATAGTGGGAAATATGATAATGTGGTGGTTTTCATTGGACTGTTTTGCTTTCCACAATGTAAAACAATTACTCTGGTTGTTAACACAAACTCTGGTTTTTACACCACTGAGTTTTAATTCCACTCTAGAAGCAAGGCATGCTAGACTTCGTATTGCCATTTGATCGCTAATTTCATTATGATGAATCAATAACAACAAAGTGACAACAAACAAATAAAGAGCAACAAGAAGTTGGTTAAATAGTTTTGATCAGAGATACCCTGTGGACTTGTGTTTGTGCATCGCCACTGAGCTGAGTGAGAGGATACGACACAGTGCACACGCCTCATACACCCATTGCCTGCTCCCAGAGGCTTGTGGGTAATTAAGTGAGAGCGCAGACGGGTCCGCCCATGTGGCGACCGTACGTCCCCTCGGGAGAGGCCACTCTGAGATGAGAGTTGAGGTAGAAAGGGAACGAGAGCGGAAGGACTAAAAGGAGAACCGAAAGTGATGGAGGGAGGGAGGAAAGAAGGAGAAAGGGATGGTTTACATAGAGAGATGACCCATTTGAGACAGAGAGAAAAAGTAGGAACAATTTTAGAAGCACTACGGAAAAGAAGAAGAATACTTTATTGATACATTTTTCTTGTAGTCTACGGGAATTCGAGTTCTCCCAGAGGCTTGTGGGTAATGAACTCAGAGTTACAGACGTGTCCGCCTGTGTGGCGGCCTTATGTCGCCCAGCGAGAGACCACTCTGCGTTGAGAGTTCACACAGGAAGGGAGAGAGGGAATGAGGGAGAGAAGAAGAGTGGGAGGGAGTAAAATGACAGAGAAAAGGAGAGACATGACAATTTCAAAGACAAAAAGGTCAAGAGAGTAAGAAAATCAAAGAGGGAGAGAGAAGTGAGGACAAGAATTAATGGAAAAAGTGAGAAAGCAAGGAGACGGAGAAGGGATGGCGTGAGAGAATGACTAACAAAGACAAAAGGTAGAGAGAAGAGCAGACCAAGTGAGAGAAACGGAGAGGGAGAGATCTAGCTGTGGGACATCACTAAAAAACATTGAGGGGCGAGAACAGAGACAATTCGAGGCAGTCAGAGTCGGGCCAAGGGAAAGAGAACAGGGAAAATCCATTGGGTTGATGCTGGTGTCATGTTTCCCTGTCCTACAACTCCCTGCTCTGTGGCCAGGAGACGGTTCAGTCCCCCAGGCTCTCCAACCCAGTCTGGCAGAGAAACACACAGAACAAAAGTGATGGATGGATGGAACAGCAGGACAGGAGAAGAGAGGAATGTAGTTGTAGACTTACTGAAGGTCAGATGAAAACAGGTGTGATTTCAATACAACTACAGGTCTTGAACTTGTGGAGAGTTGTCCATTCAGTTGATATACTGTAAATTTATGTAATCTAGTCTTACAATGCATTACAGGGTGATATAATACACTGTAAACGTAATAGACACATTTTAGACACAGGTTGTTCAAAGACTGTGTTGCCACCACAACTGCCCTGCAGACTTTGCCTAGCTCTAGTTATGAGTGCACTTATAACAGTCCTAAAGCATTTTATTAACAGTAGTTGTAAATACTTTATTATATGAAGCATGACCAGGTAACTCAGTTTCCTCATCCATACCATTATGGATCAGAACCCCCTAAGTGCCTCTCTATGGCACTCTAAATGATGGCTCCAGCCTTCGGCATTGGCAGGGACAGGAGAGTGACTAGATCTGGGAAACTGCCCTGTCACAATGGCATTGGAACCCTATTTATCAGAAAGGGCTCCTGTTGCGCTTCATCACCATTCTAGTCTCACTGATCCGTAGAGTGGTCCACTGCAGAGACCCCAGTGGAACACTGGAGTGAAAATCTAAAGCACCGGAGCGAGCGATTGTTGCTCTAGACAATAGTTTGTGGCGGAGCCTTCCAAGCACTCTGGTGTGTTTGGCTCAATGCAGGAGTGTCGTGGGGGAGATTCAAGGACTCAAAGTAGCTGGAATGAACCCCACTTAAGCTATCACACATGCACCTGCCTCCAAACACACACATGACCATATGTACATTATTATCCTATTGTCTTGGCTAAAATTAAGCATCACCCAAGCATTGTAGAAACCACAAATTGTCCATTAAGACAATTATTTCGTATCCCTATCACTGGCGTGACTGCTTTAAAGTGCTGTAATGGGAGAGTCAACGTCACTGCTTCTGGCCCTGCTCAGACTTTTCCACTACAGTGTCAAGTATTTCCCACCTTCCATGGATGTCTGAGAAGGAGGGGGTGAGGAGGTGCAATGTAGCTGGGATAATGAGATAGCACACGCAGCGTGAGAGCTCCAGATGAGCCACTTCAAACGCTGTCTCTCGGCGTATGTTAAAGTTATATCGTTTGCTGTTTCTCACACAAACACACAAGTGGCTTTCTGCTGGTTTACGATTTTTCACATCCAAATGAACTGGAAATTAGACCCTGGGTGTGATGTTATTCCTAGTATGTGCTTACATGGATATGACCTTTGTCCAATGGAAGGAGTGGGAGATATGAACATTTGACACTGTGATGCTGGGTGGTAACATGGACAGCCTTGTCAAACCCCTTTTTTGTCTCACACCTTTTTTAACTAGGGAAGATCTTGTGATCTTCGCCAATGATGTGCAGCAGCTAGAGTTTTTCTAGCATGTGTTTCTGTGAGGCACAGTTCCAGGGCTAAGACTCTGATTGTGGGAGGACGTAGAATGTTTCAAACAAACACACGAGTGAATTATTTTCATGTCACATTGATTTGCCCATCCTATCTCCCCCACCCCTCTCTCTTTTTAAACTGGGCATCCTTTCCCTCTAACTCCTTGTTTCTGTCCATTTCTCTATATCTCTATCTATCTCTGTTTCTGTCCATTTCTCTATATCTATCTCTGTTTCTGTCCATTTCTCTATATCTCTATCTATCTCTGTTTCTGTCCATTTCTCTATATCTCTATCTATCTCTGTTTCTGTCCATTTCTCTATATCTCTATCTATCTCTGTTTCTGTCCATTTCTCTATATCTCTATCTATCTCTGTTTCTGTCCATTTCTCTATATCTCTATCTATCTCTGTTTCTGTCCATTTCTCTATATCTCTATCTATCTCTGTTTCTGTCCATTTCTCTATATCTATCTCTGTTTCTGTCCATTTCTCTATATCTCTATCTATCTCTGTTTCTGTCCATTTCTCTATATCTCTATCTATCTCTGTTTCTGTCCATTTCTCTATATCTATCTCTGTTTCTGTCCATTTCTCTATATCTCTATCTATCTCTGTTTCTGTCCATTTCTCTATATCTATCTCTGTTTCTGTCCTTTTCTCTATATCTCTATCTATCTCTGTTTCTGTCCTTTTCTCTATATCTCTATCTCTGTTTCTGTCCATTTCTCTATATCTCTATCTATCTCTGTTTCTGTCCATTTCTCTATATCTCTATCTATCTCTGTTTCTGTCCATTTCTCTATATCTCTATCTATCTCTGTTTCTGTCCATTTCTCTATATCTATCTCTGTTTCTGTCCATTTCTCTATATCTCTATCTATCTCTGTTTCTGTCCATTTCCCTATATCTCTATCTATCTCTGTTTCTGTCCATTTCTCTATATCTCTATCTATCTCTGTTTCTGTCCATTTCTCTATATCTCTATCTCTGTTTCTGTCCATTTCTCTATATCTCTATCTATCTCTGTTTCTGTCCATTTCTCTATATCTCTATCTATCTCTGTTTCTGTCCATTTCTCTATATCTCTATCTATCTCTGTTTCTGTCCATTTCTCTATATCTCTATCTATATCTGTTTCGGTCTATTTTTCTATCTTTCTCTTTTTCTGGCTATTTCTCTATATCTGTCTTTCTCTGTTCCTGTCCATTTCCCTATATCTCTAGTTCTGTTTCTGTCCTTTCATTTCTATCTCTCTCTGTTTCTGTCCATTTCTTTCTATCTCTGTTTCTGTCCATTTCTCTATATCTTTATCTCTCTCTGTGTCTGTCTATTTCTCTATATCTGTCTTTCTCTGTTTCTGTATATTTCTTTCTATCTCTGTTTCTGTCCATTTCTCTATATTTATCTCTCTGTTTCTGTCCGTTTCTGTATATCTCTATCGCTCTGTTTCTGTCCATTTCCCTATATCTCTATCTATGTCGGCTTCTGTCCATTTCTCTATCTTTCTCTATTTCTGTCCATTTCTCTATATCTCTATCTTTCTCCCTTTCTGTCCATTTCTCTATATCTCTATCTCTGTTTCTGTCCATTTCTCTATAGCTCTATCTCTGTTTCTGTCCATTTCTCTATATCTCTATCTTTCTCTGTTTCTGTCCATTTCCCTATATCTCTATCTTTCTCTGTTTCTGTCCATTTCTCTATATCTCTATCTTTCTCTGTTTCTGTCCATTTCTCTATATCTCTATCTATCTCTGTTTCTGTCCATTTCTCTATATCTCTATCTATCTCTGTTTCTGTCCATTTCTCTATCTTTCTCTGTTTCTGTCCATTTCTCTATATCTCTATCTTTCTCTGTTTCTGTCCATTTCTCTATATCTCTATCTTTCTCTGTTTCTGTCCATTTCTCTATATCTCTATCTATCTCTGTTTCTGTCCATTTCTCTATATCTCTATCTATCTCTGTTTCTGTCCATTTCTCTATCTTTCTCTGTTTCTGTCCATTTCTCTATATCTCTATCTTTCTCTGTTTCTGTCCATTTCTCTATATCTCTATCTATCTCTGTTTCTGTCCATTTCCCTATATCTCTATCTTTCTCTGTTTCTGTCCATTTCCCTATATCTATGTCTGTTTCTGTCCATTTCTCTATCTTTCTCTGTTTCTGTCCATTTCTCTATATCTCTATCTATCTCTGTTTCTGTCCATTTCTCTATATCTCTATCTTTCTCTATTTCTGTCCATTTCTCTATATCTCTATCTTTCTCTCTTTCTGTCCATTTCTCTATATCTCTATCTTTCTCTCTTTCTGTCCATTTCCCTATATCTCTATGTATTCTTACTTGGCAGCAAATATACAAAAGATTATTTACTGGTTTTGCACCCCAGAAACTGACTGGTTTCAAACAGAAGCCAACTCCTGTTTCTCTTCCTCTTTGTCAGCCTTACTCACCTCAAATCTCCCTCTTTCAGCTTCGCGCTACACTTCCAATCCAATTGTTGTCAATACTCAAAAATGTGCACTCAATTCCGTCAACATTGTGATTTCTCCATTCAAGGTCCTAAATGTAATACTCACCTCTTCCTTCCAGGCAAACTGGATTTCAGGCTGTGATAGAGGAATGGCCTTACTAACTTTAATGACCTTTATATTGATGGCACCTTTGCCAATTTCAAAGACCTCGCTATCAAATTTTATTCAAGTTTATTTAGGTATTTCCAAATCCGCCAGTTTATTCACACTCAAAGCCCAACCTTTCCAATTCTATCACCCACATTGGGTCTGGATGCCCTTTTGAAAACACCTTTTCAACTAAAGGGACTCATATCCTGTATTTTTTTGATAATCATGTCCCTTGATAACTCGTCACTCAATAAAATCCGATCTGAGTGGGAAAGGGAGCTAGGTGGAGAGATCACTGATGAAGTCTGGAATGGTGCCTTACTTAGGGTAAATAGAAGCTTCTCTTGTGCCCGGCTCAGTTTTATAGAGATTACGGTACTTCACCGTATCCATTTTGCAAGGCCAGATTATCCAAATTCTACCCGATTATTAATGGTACATATAACGGGTCTAAAGGCCCCTTGGCAGACTTGACCCACACATTCTGTTTCTGTCTCTGTCTGGTAGATTATTGGTCCACTATATTTTATACCATTTCTGAAGCATTTGATATAAAGTTGCAGCCTAGTGCAGAAATTGCTATTTTTGGAGTACCAAACAACAATCGTTCTCTGACCAATAGACAGCTGGATGCCATTGCCTTTGCCTCCCTGTTTGCCCGCAGAAGGATTTTATTGTATTGGAAATCAGTCAATCCTCACTTAGCCTTTCTTTGGCTCAAAAATCTGATAATGTTCCTAACGTAAAATTAAGTATCCCATTTGAGGTTCAACCAACTCATTTTATTCCACTTGGGACCCGATGGTATGCTATTTTGAACAGCTCCAAACACTTCATCCAGACTAGTACTCTTGACCCCACCCCTTGAGATTACTGCTATAGGCCTATAGGATCACCTAAACACCTGACATTTTTAGGCTATTACATTTTTGCTTCTATTGAAGTAACATTGTTTTAAACTTGGAAATGGAGAGAAAAAGAGAAAGATAGAGATATAGAGAAATGGACAGAAACAGAGATAGAGATATAAGCAAATGGACAGAAACAGAGAGAGATAGAGATATAGAGAAATGGACAGAAACAGAGAGTGATAGAGATATAGAGAAATGGACAGAAACAGAGATAGAGATATAGAGAAATGGACAGAAATGGCGTTACATATATAGAGAGAGAAATGGACAGAAACAGTGATAGAGATAGAGAGAAATGGACAGAAACAGAAACAGAGACAGAGATATAGAGAAATAGACAGAAACAGACATAAATAGAGATACAGAGAAATTGACAGAAACAGAGAGAGATAGAAAGGAAAGGACAGAAACAAAACTAGAGATATAGATAAATGAACAGAAACAGAGATAGAGATATAGAGAAATGGTCAGAAACAGAGAGAGATAGAGATATAGAGTAAGGGACAGAAACAGAGAAAGATAGAGATATAGAGAAATAGACAGAAACAGAGATATACATATAGAGAAATGGACAGAAACAGAGATATAGAGAAATTGACAGAAACAGAGATAGAGATATAGGGAAATGGATAGAAACAGAGAGATACATATATAGAAATGGACAGAAACAGAAACAGAGATAGATATTGAAAGAAATGGACAGAAACAGAGAGATAAATATATAGAAATGGACAGAAACAGAAACAGAGATAGCGATATGGAGAAATGGACAGAAAAAGAGAGAGATAGATAGGAATGGACAGAAACATAGAGATATAGGTAAATGGACAGAAAGAGCAATACTGATATAGAGAAATGGACAGAAACAGAGATAGAGATATAGAGAAATGGTCAGAAACAGAGATAGATAAAGTTAGGAAAGGCTAGTCCTCCATGGGTTCTACCTCTCTGGAGGAATGCTTTACATGTTCTTGGATTCCCACCACCCCATAGAAAAAAAATATAAGCTTATCCACTAAAGTGAAAAAAAACTTGGGTAAAAAAGAGGGACATTGAAACAAGTACAGAAATCTGATCAATACGTTCATCTTGATGCAATTCACTTTACCAGCTGAAGTAAAATGGAGAATACTCCATCTCTGAAAGTCCAGTTTAAGTTTGTTAATCAGGGGAGTAAAGTTCTCATTGTGGAGGGAAGAGAAGGTACGGGTGATATTGATCGCTAAATATTTAAAGCCAGACTTGGACATACAAAATGCAATAGTATCCCATGGAATTTGTAGTGCCTATTCATTAATAGGAAAATATTAACTTTTTGAGAAATTAAATTTATAACCCGAAAACTCACCAAGCCTACGCAATAGGTCCACTACCTCAGGGACACACGCTTCAGGATCTGAGATATACAAAAGCAAGTCATCTGCATACAAGGAAACTTTGTGTTCCAGTCCCCATCTGTAGATGCCATGTATTGAGGGTGTGGCCTTTAGCATAATAGAAAGGATTTCTAACGCCAGGGAAAATAACAGAGGGGACATTGGACATCCCTGGCATGTGGCCCATGATAATGGAAAATACTGTGAACAAAGTTTGTTTGTTTGTGAGTACTGTTGGGTGATGAGTACAACAGTTGGACCCAGGAAATGAAGTTAGCACCAAAGCCACATTTTCCCAGTACAGAGAATACATATTTCCATTCTACCCTGTCTAATGCCTTTTCCGCATCTAAAGAGATAAACACTTTGGGAACATCCGAAGGCACAGGAGAGTGTATGATATTAAGCAGATGTTGATTGTTAGAAAAGGAATGGCGACCGTTAATAAACCCTGTCTGATCCGTTGATATTATGTATGTCATAGTGGATTATATTCGAGAGGCAAGCGATTTCGCTAATATTTTGACATCTGCATTTAAAAGTGAGATCAGTGTCTATGAGCCACACTCAGACGCATCTATGCCGGGTTATAACAAAAGTGTGATCGACACCTGTGTCAGGGTTTGGAGTTAAACATCCTGGTCCAGGGCGTTTTCAAACATTTCAAGCAAGAGGGGGACCAGTTTGGCAGAAAACTTCTTGTAGAATTCGATTGGGTAGCCATCTGGGGCAGGGAATTTCCCACTTTGCATTGCTGTAATTGAATGAATAATCTCTAACTGCCAAGGTTGGTCAGTTTCCCCTCTCTTCTCTGTACTAATGGTAGGACTTTCCACATTGTCAAGAAAATCATTCAGAATTTAATTGTATTCAGGTGATTCTGACATGCAAAGATCTGGATACATTTTTTAAAGGTATCCAGGACAAGGTTGCACATCCAGTGAACAAGTCAGGGTTCCATAGCCGCAGGCAGAACAGTTGAAACTGGAGCAGCAGCATGACCAGGTGGACTGGGGACAGCAAGGAGACATCAGGCCAGGTAGTCCTGAGGCATGGTCCTAGGGCTCAGGTCCTCTGAGAAAAGAGAGAGAGAAAGAGAGAGAGAGAAAGAGAGAGAGAGAGAAAGATAGAGAGAGAATGAGAGGGAGCATACTTAAAATCACACAGGACACTGGATGAGACAGGAGAATACTCCAGATATAACAGACTGACCCTAGCCCCCCGACACATGAACTATTGCAGCATAAATACTGGAGGCTGAGACAGGAGCGGTCGGGAGACAATGTGGTGAAAACAATAGTGGACCTAAAACGGAACCTTGAGGAACACCGAAACTTACAGTTGATTTGTCAGAAGACAAACCATCCACAAAGACAAACTGATATCTTTCCGACAGATAAGATCTAGACCAAGCCAGAACTTGTCCGTGCAGACCAATTTGGGTTTCCAATCTCTCCTAAAGAATGTGGTGATCGATGGTATCAAAAGCAGCAATAAAGTCTAGGAGCACTAGGACAGATGCAGAGCCTCGGTCTGACGCCATTAACTTCTATGGTCTACATGGGACGCTAGCCTGCGGGACACAGCCAGTGAAATATCAGGGCGGTAAATTCAAAACAACAAAATGTCATAATTTAAATTTCTCAAACATACAACTATTTTACACCATTTTAACCTCTTAGATCTAGGGGTTCCGCTGTTGGCTAGCGGAACCCCTAGCCAACAGCCAATGGGATCGCATGGCGCGAAATACAAAAACAACTAAAATAGCACAATTCAATTTTCTCAAACATACGACTATTTTACACCATTTGAAAGATAAACCTCTCCTGAATCCAACCACGTTGTCCGATTTCAAAAAGGCTTTACAGCGAAAGCAAAACATTAGATTATGTTAGGATACAACCACAGTAAAAAACAACAACCCAGCCATTTTCTTAGCAAGGACAGCCATTTTCATTGAAGTAATAGCATTTCTAAGGTATTTGAAAATCGCGCCACAGGATTCAACTGGCTGTTACGTAGGTGGGACGATTTCGTCCCGCCGGCCCTAGAGAGGTTAAACTGTTATTCAAAGAATTATAGATAAACATCTCCTTAACCTCTCTGGGCCAGTGGGACGCTTGCGTCCCACCTACTCAACAGCCAGTGTAATCCCGTGGCGCGATATTCAAATACCTTAGAAATGCTATTACTTAAATTTCTCAAACATATGACTATTTTACACCATTTTAAAGACAAGACTCTCGTTAATCTAACCACACTGTCCGATTTCAAAAAGGCTTTACAATGAAAGCAAAACATTAGATTATGTCAGCAGAGTACCCAGCCAGAAATAATCAGACACCCATTTTTCAAGCTAGCATATAATGTCATATAAACCCAAACCACAGCTAAATGCAACACTAACCTTTGATGATCTTCATCCTAGGACATTATGTTATACAATACATGCATGTTTTGTTCAATCAAGTTCATATTTATATCAAAAACCAGCTTTTTACATTAGCATGTGACTAGCATTCCCACCGAACACTTCCGGTGAATTTACTAAATGACTCACGATAAACGTTCACAAAAAACATAATAATTATTTTAAGAATTATAGATACAGAACTCTTTTATGCACTCGCTATGTCCGATTTTAAAATAGCTTTTCGGTGAAAGCACATTTTGCAATATTCTGAGTAGATAGCCCGGCCATCACAGGCTAGCTATTTTGACACCCACCAAGTGTGGTACTCACCAAACTCCGATTTACTATTAGAAAAGTTTGATTACCTTTGCTGTTCTTCGTCAGAATGCACTCCCAGGTCTTCTACTTCAATAACAAATGTTGGTTTGGTTCCAAATAATCCATAGTTATATCCAAATAGCGGCGTTTTGTTCCTGCGTTCAAGACACTATCCGAAGGGTAAAGAAGGGTGACGCGCCCGACGCGTTTCGTGACAAAAAAATTCAAAATATTCCATTACCGTACTTCGAAGCATGTCAAACGCTGTTTAAAATCAATTTTTATGCAATTTTTCTCATAAAAAAGCGATAATATTCCGACCGGGAGTTGTTGTTTTCGTTCAAAGAGAGAGAGAGAGTAAACATGGTGTCGGCACGTGCACGCGCCTCCAGTCTCATTGTCCTCAGATCGACCACTTACAAAATGCGCTACTGTTTTTCAGCCATGGCCTGCAAAGCCACCATTCATCGTTCTGGCGCCTTCTGAGAGCCTATGGGAGCGTTAGAAAATGTCACGTCATGCCAGAGATCCCCTGTTTTCGTTAGAGATGATTAAGAAGGCCAAGAAAAAGTCAGAGAGAGCGCTTCCTGTTTGGAATCTTCTCAGGTTTTGGCCTGCCAAATGAGTTATGTTATACTCACAGACACCATTCAAAAAGTTTTAGAAACTTTAGGGTGTTTTCTATCGAAATCAAACAATTATATGCATATTCTAGTTACTGGTCAGGAGTAGTAACCAGATTAAATCGGGTATGTTTTTATCCGGCTGTGCAAATACTGCCCCCTATCCCCAACAGGTATGCAACCACTGTGATAGATTTCAAAAAAGCTTCACGGGGAAAGCACACTTTGCAATAATCTGAGTACGGCGCTCAGAAAAATACATCAGGCAATACAGATACCCGCCATTTTGGAGTCATCTAAAATCAGAAATAGCATTATAAATATTCACTTACCTTTGATGATCTCCATCAGAAGGCATTTCCAGGAATCCCAGGTCCACAATAAATGTTGTTTTGTTCGATAAAGTCCATAATTTATGTACAAATACCTCCTTGTTGTTTGCGCGTTCAGTAAGCTACTCCAAATGTAGGATGCGCGCTGAAATTTCACAACGAAGAGTCAAAAAAAGTTATATTTACGTTCGTAGAAACATGTCAAACGTTGTATAGCATCAATCTTTAGGGCCTTTTTAACATAAAACTTCAATAATATTCCAACCGGGCGATTCCAATGTCTTGAAAAACATTATGGAACACAGCTACCTCATCACGTCAACGCGAGCCAATGAACTCATGTCATTTTCTGAGTCACCAACTTCCCGGCCTTCTTCTTCACTCTCTGTTCACTGCAAAAGCCTGAAACAAGGTTCTAAAGACTGTTGACATCTAGTGGAAGCCCTAGGAAGTGCAAAATGAACCCTAAGTCACTGTGTGTTAGATAGGCAATGACTTGAAAAGACAACAAGCATCAGATTTCCCACTTTCTGGTTGGATTTTCTCAGGTTTTTGCCTGCCATATGATTTCTGTTATACTCACAGACATCATTCAAACAGTTTTAGAAACTTCAGAGTGTTGACTCTGGGACCAAGTATTAGGTAATTTACTCTGGGCACGCTTTTTATCCAAAATCGAAAATACTGCCCCCTATACCTTAACCTCTCTGGGCCAGTGGGACGTTAGCGTGGCGCGATATTCAAATACCTCAAAAATGCTATAACTTCACTTTCTCAAACATATGACTATTTTACACCATTTTAAAGACAAGACTCTCGTTAATCTAACCACATTGTCTGATTTCAAAAAGGCTTTACAGCGAAAGCAAAACATTAGATTATGTCAGGAGAGTACCCTGCCAAAAATAATCACACAGCCATTTTCAAAGCAAGCATATATGTCACAAAAACCAAAACCACAGCTAAATACAGCACTAACCTTTGATGATCTTCATCAGATGACACTCCTAGGACATTATGTACTACAATACATGCATGTTTTGTTCAATCAAGTTCATATTTATATCAAAAACCAACTTTTTACATTAGCATGTGATGTTCAGAATTAGCATACCCACCGAAAACTTCCGGTGAATTTACTAAATTACTCATGATAAACGTTGACAAAATACATAACAATTATTTTAAGAATTATAGATACAGAACTCATTTATGCATATGCTATGTCAGATTTTAAAATAGCTTTTCGGCGAAAGCACATTTTGCAATATTCTGAGTACATAGCTCGGCCATCACAGGCTAGCTAATTTGACACCCAGCAAGTTTGGGGCAACCTAAACGTAGAATTACTATTAGAAAAATGGTATTACCTTTGCTGTTCTTCGTCAGAATGCACTCCCAGGACTTCTAATTCAACAACAAATGTTGGTTTGGTTCCAAATAATCCATAGCTATATCCAAATACCTCCGTTTTGTTCGTGCATTCAGGTCACTATCCGAAGGGTAATGCGTGAGCGCATTTCGTGAAAAAAACTATCAAAATAATCCATTACCGTACTTCGAAGCATGTCAAACGCTGTTTAAAATCAATTTTTATGCTATTTTTCTTGTAAAATAGCGATAATATTCCAACGTTGTATTCATTCAAAGGCTGAAAGAAAAAAATGAAGAAATCTCGTGAACGCGCATCTCAGTCTCACTGTCCCCAGGCAGGCCACTTACAAACTCTGCTGCTGTACTTTGCCCAGAGACAGGAGACACATCATTCCGCTTTCTGAACGATTTAGAGAGCCAATGGAAGCCTTAGAAAGTGTCACGTAACAGCACAGATGCTGTAATGTCGATAGAGATGCAACAGAAGGACAACAAATTGTCAGACAGGGCACTTTCTGCATGGAATCTTTTCAGGTTTTGGCCTGCCATATGAGTTCTGTTATACTCACAGACACCATTCAAACAGTTTTAGAAACTGTAGAGTGTATTCTATCCAAATCTACTGATTATATGCATATTCTCGTTTCTGGAAAAGAGTAGTAACCAGTTTAAATCGGGTACGTTTTTTATCCGGCCGTGAAAATACTACCCCCTTACCATAACCTGCACAGGTGCCACAAAACTCAAAATAGCGATAAAATAAATCACTTACCTTTCAAGATCTTCATCTTTTTGCAGTCCAAAGGGTCCCAGTTACACAATGAATGGTCGGTTTTTTGATAAAGTCCTTCTTTATATCCCAAAAATGTCTGTTTATTTGGCGCGTTTGATTCAGAAATCCACCTGTTCCAACTCACCCAACATGCCTACAACGGAATTTAAAAAGTTACCTGTAAACTTTGTCAAAACAATTCAAACAAAATGTCTAATCCAACCTCAGGTACCCTAATATGTAAATAATCGATCAAATTTAAGACGGAATAAAATGTGTTCAATACCGGAGAAAAAGAAGGATGAGGGCGCACTCATTCACGTGCGCCAAAAGACTAGAGTCCCTCTGAGGGATACTTCAAAAGAATATGAATACTTCTTCATTTTTCAAAAAACAAGCATGAAACAATTTCTAAAGACTGTTGACATCTAGTGGAAGGCTTAGGAACTGCAATCTGGGTCCTAATTATTAGACTTTCCCATAGAAAAGCATTGAAATGTCCAATGACCTCAAAAAATGTTTTTCTTGGATGGATTATCCCCGGTGTTTCGCCTGCCAAATCAGTTCTGTTATACTCACAGACATTATTTTTAACAGTTTTAGAAACATTGTGTTTTCTATCCAATACTACCATGCCTATGCAAATCCTAGCATCTGGGCCTGAGTAACAGGCAGTTTACTTTGGGTACCTCAGTCATCCAAACTTCCAAATACTGCCCCCTAGCCTTAAAGGTAATTTACTACCTTCACGAGTACAGTCTCAGTACTATGATGAGGTCTAAAATCAGACTAAAGCATTTCGTATACATTGTTTGTCTTCAGGAAGGCAGTGAGTTGCTGCACAACAGCTTTTTAAAAAAAAAATTGAGAGGAATGGAATATTCGATTAGGCCGATTTTTTATATTTTCTGGGTCAAGGTTTGGCTTTTTCAAGAGAGGCTTTATTACTGCCACTTAGTGAGTTTGGTACACATCTGTTGGATAGGGAGCGGTTTATTATATTCAAGGTAGGAGGGCCAAATCCTAGGTCCTGGTAATGTTGTGCAGACTCAGGACAACTGAGCTTTGGAGAAATACGCAGATTTAAAGAAGAGTCTGTAATTTTTTTCTAATGATCATGATCTTTTCATCAAAGAAGTTCATGAATTTATCACTGCTGAAGTGAAAGCCATCCTCTTTTGGGGAATGCTGCTTTTTAGTTAGCTTTCTCTATCTCTTTCTGTATCTGTCCATTTCTCAATATCTCTATCTCTCTCTGTTTCTGTCCATTTCTCTTTATCTCTATCTCTGTTTCTGTCCATTTCACTATATACCTATGTCTGTTTCTGTCCATTTCACTAAATCTCTTTATCTGTTTCTGTCCATCTGTATATCTCTATCTATCTCTGTTTCTGTCCATTTCTCTATATCTCTATCTCTGTTTCTGTCCATTTCTCTATATCTCTATCGCTCTCTGTTTCTGTCCATTTCGCTATATCTCTATGTCTGTTGCTGTCCATTTCTCTCTATCTCTCCCTTTCTCTCATCTCCACTGCAGCTCCTTCCTTCCCCTTAAACCCCCAGTCTATGAAGTTTTGTGAGACAAACACAGCACATGTTTGCTACACACTATAATATACAGAGAACATACACTACCGTTTGGGGGTCCTCAACTCAACGTCAACAGTGAAGAGGCGACTCCGAGATGCTGGCCTTCTAGGCAGAGTGGCAAAGAAAATAAATATCTCAGACTAGCCAAAAAAGAAAGATTAATATGGGAAAAAGAACACAGACACTGGACAGAGGAACTCTGCCTAGAAGGCCAGCATCCCGTAGTCGCCTCTTCACTGTTGACGTTGAGACTGGTGCTTTGCGGGTACTATTTAATGAAGCTGCCAGTTGAGAACTTGTGAGGTGTCTGTTTCTCAAACTAGACACTCTAATGCACTTGTCATCTTGCTCAGTTATGCACCAGGGCCTCCCACTCCTCTTTATTTTCTGGTTAGAGCCAGTTTGTGCTGTTCTGTGAAGGGAGAAGTACACAGCGTTGTACGAGATCTTCAGTTTCTTGGCAATTTCTTGCATGCAATAGCCTTAATTTCTTAGAACAAGAATAGACCGACGAGTTTCAGAAGACAATTATTTATTTCTGCCCATTTTGAGCCTGTAATCGAACCCACAAATGCTGATGCTCCAGATACTCAACTAATCTGTTGAAGGCCAGTTGTATTGCATCTTTAATCAGAGCAAGAGTTTTCGGCTGTGCTAACATAATTGAAAAGGGTTTTCTAATGATCAATTATCCTTTTAAATTATAAACTTGGATTAGCTAACACAACATGACATTGGAAAACAGGAGTGATGGTTGCTGATAATGGGCTTCTGTACGCCTATGCAGATATTCCATAAAAATATATGCCTTTTCCAGCTACAATAGTCATTTCCAATATTATCAATGTCTACACTATATTTCTGATCATTTTGATGTGTGTGAATCTTTATCATACGTGAATATGTAAACATAGACTTACCATGAAAGGGACATTTCATGTGTTTCTCTCTGTAAGGTACTCCGGTAACGTCGCGTTGGAAATATTAAAGATTCTCAACCTACCGGTTTACAGATATTCGTGCTGCAGTGAATTTCTTGAGACAAACTGTGACTCCTCCGTCAAAGTTAAGTTGACCCGATGCCGCCAATGTTCCTAACACGTCATCCCTCATCCCTCTCCATCGGTTGTGTAACAGATTAATTAGTCCATTCTGTCACAACAGCTAGACGCATATTACACTGTCTGGACTAGACCGAGCTTTCTTTATGCCTGATGAAGTGGCCCAAACATTACGCTGTCTAGATTAGACAGAGCTTCCTTCATTCTGGACTGATGAAGTGACCCAAACATAGTATCGGAAGATCCAGAGACTCACACTGTCGCTGTCTCTTTCAATAAGTCATGGTCGTCGCTTGCTGAATAATAATGACTATATGACTTTATTTTCACACACTTTTTCCTTCTCAAACTCAAAAATTGCTAAACAGGACAACTGGAAAACAACAGCTAAAATGGACATGAGTCATACTTTGACGTATAAGGTCTAAATAGAGGACATGACTAACACATACCCACATAACATTGACCATGCAGACATCTAACATCCAGGCCTATTAGAGTCACTTGAAGCTGCCGGAAGGTTTATATTTTTACTCCCTCATCAATGTTTCACAAGTAAGATCAGCAGAACTCTTTGAAGTGTGTTTCCACCTGTAACCAAACCGATGGTGTCCTAATGTGTTCTGTGTTGTCCCATTTTCCAGCCTTTCAAAAGAAACCGATACACAGAGCAGAGGCTAATGGAATGGCTTCCTAGTTTAGAATTTAAAAGTATTGATTAAAGTTTCAAGTTTTAATGTAATGCACAAGTACAGTGAAATGCCTTTTCTTGCAACCTCTAACCCCAACAATGCAGTAATTAATAACAATGTAATATTAAAAATAACAAGGTACAAATGAAAACCCGAGATATCAAATAAATAAATCAGAAGAACATGATAAAGTAAGTAAGCATGTTATATACAGTGTCATAGTATTGATGCCGCTATTGGTGATGACTCATGGGATGGATCATCAGATATTAACCTGGAGGTCCACACACACGCACACATGCACGCACACACACACTCTCTCATTTTGTCTCCATCTGTTTCTCTCTCTCCTATATCACCTGTCTGTACCCCTCTCCAGTTTCTCTCTTCACCCCCCCTCTCTCTCTGTCTCTCTGTCTCTCTCTTTCTCTCTCTCTCTCTGTCTCTCTGTCTCTCTCTCTTTCTCTCTCTCTCTCCCTCTCACACACACACACAGTCGTCCTCCAGATCTCCTTGAACTGTTTGCTATGATATATGGCTGTGTCTGGTGCCTGGTGACTCATAAGAATAAGTTGTATGTTTTAGGTGGTGCTGTTAAAATTTTGATGTTAACGGTTTGTGTTATGACAATCTGCTGACATGTGACCAGGTGATTTGTTACCCCTGGGCTAAGGAGCAGAAACACTGGACAAGGTTATGATTAGGCATGTATGGAGCTCTGTCCAAAACACTCAGCGTGCCTGTCTGTCTGCGTGTCTGTCTACCTTTTTGCTTTTCTGTCTATCAGTATATCAATCTACAGTATCTACAGTATATACAATATAAGTGACGCTCCACCTGGATTTGGTCTTATGTAGCAACAATTGAAATTGTGTTTTTTACATTAGATAAAAGTAGAGACAGAGCTACAAAATGGTCTATCATACACTGCATTTGAGGAACAATGGGAAAGTAATTCTGCTTTGAAAGTTGATCAACTTGTAAACTCACTTTTGATAAAATCGCCTTTGAATGTTTTGCTATCTAGTGAAGAGCTCTTCTTTGTCTACACCCATTCAGCATCGTTTACACCCTCACCCTAAGCTTTAACTCCACCCATCTCATTTTGCTCTCGAAGAGCACACTTGACACTCTGGGCGATGATTTGTTTACCTCTGGATAACATGAAAACAGCCGAATCAGCTCTGCTGGCAACAATTTCATTGCGTTTTTTTGCAGACACCGGCCATATTCCATGGGTGTTGTACACACATCACGTAACGTTAGCTAACGAGCCAGCCAGCCAATGTTAGCTAGTTAAACAACAATAAACAGTGCCAACAATGCCACAGTGCTGGGAGCTAACCAACCATGTTCAATGTTAGCTAGCTAACATTAGGCTCTAACTAGAACAGCACACGGCTCTGGGAAACGAATAATAACGTCAGCTAGATTGCCAGGCATCTAACGTTAGCTAGCTAGCTAGCAGTACACTTTAACTTAAAAACTTATTCGGAATCGGTGTCCCTTTCACGGGACGGTTGAACTAATGTAGGATAATGCAATTAGCATGAGGTTGTAAGTAACAAAAAATAAAATTTACCAGGACAAGGAAAGCTTAAATTCTTGTTAATCTAACTGCACTGTCCAATTTACAGTAGCTATTACAGTGCAAGAATACCATTATATTGTTTGAGGAGAGTGCACAATTTTGAACATTAAAAGGTATTAATAAAGTAATTAGGCACATTTGTGCGGTCATGATACAACATTTTGAACATAAATGCAATGGTTCATTGGTTAATCTAGTGGCCAAAACTTAAATAGCACCTGGGCTGGAATAATAAACTATGGCATTTTTCTTGAATTTCAGAGATGATGGTACAAAAAATTCAAAATAACGGTTGTTTTCTTCTTTGTATTATCTTTTACCAGATGTATTGTGTAATATTCTCCTACATTCCTTTCACATTTCCACAAACTTCAAAGTGTTTCATTTCAAATGGTACTAAGAATATGCATATCCTTGCTTCAGGGCCTGAGCTACAGGCAGTTAGATTTGGGGAGGTCATTTTAGGCAAACATTTAAAAAAAGGGGTGGATCCTTAAGAGCGGATCCTTAAGAGCTTGCCAGCTAGGTAAACAATGTACCTAGCTAGGTAAACAAAGTGTAAGTTCATACACATCACACAACACATTAGCTAATGAGCCAGACAGCGAACGTTAGCTAGTCAAACAACAATGAACAGTGCCAACAATGCCACAGTGCTGGGAACTAACCAACCATGTTCAATGTTAAACTCTAACTAGAACAGTCAACGGATCTGGGAAACAAATAAATGAACATCAGCTGGGGAGCCAGCCAGCTAATGTTAGCTAGCTAGCTAACAGTACACGTTAGCTTAAGACATATAGCTTGCTAGCTAGATAAACAATGTACCTAGCTAGGTAAACAAAGTGTAAGTTTACACACATCACGTTCACTAACGAGCCAGCCATTTAACGTTAGCTAGTTAAACAACAATGAACAGTGCCAACAATGCCACAATGCAGGGAGCTAACCAACCATGTTCATTGTTAGCTAGCTCACATTAGGCTCTAACTAGAACAGCAAACGGCTCTGGGAAATGAATAACAACATCAGCTGGGGATCCAGCCAGCTAACATTAGCTAGCTAGCTAACAGTACACTTTAGCTTGAAATGAAACCACTTCTGTCAAAATTAGAAAACACGTAATATCTGAAAATGTAGCTAGCTAACGCTAGACTATCTTACCTGTATACATCATCATGCATGGACCCATCTCCCTGTCAGGAATGCCATGCCACGGTTGCCCTTAGTTTGAAGATGTAATCCAGAGACAGGTGTTTCCTCCATCTCTTTAGCTATCATACTCTAATTCCACTGATTTCAAAACTTGATGCTCCTAAGTGGAGAACTTTATGCAGCTCCACTACACAATACATTTTTTTTTAAAGCCAATTTCGACAGGATTGCCAACACCGACCGACGAGCTTCTATGGCAGACCAATCTGAACTCCTCTCTCGGCATGTCCAGCCCGCTCATTACCTCAGCCAATCATGGCTAGTGGGAAGGTTGCTAACTTTTTCTCTGGCTTAACCAACAAGGCTCATAATTTAACAATGTTATTTGTATTTACAGATGGCATGCAAGTTAGTTATTGAGGCGCATGACATTCACATGATCAAGAAGGCATTTCTGCCAAAAAACGCAATTTGATAAACAAATATGTTTTACGGCTCTGTAGATACAGTATCTACAGTATTTACAGTAGCTATAATATCTACAGTATATACAGTATCTACAGTATCTATAGTATCTATAGTATCTACAGTATATACAGTATCTACAGTATCTATAGAATCTACAATATCTACAGTATCTGAGATGGCTTTCTCCTCCATCCCTGCCTTCCTCTCCATCCCTCCTCTCTCTCCCCCTCATTCACTCACTGTGACTCATTATGTTCTCCCCTCCCTCCCTCCCTCCCTCCCTCCCTCCCTCCCTCCCTCCCTTGCTGTGTTCCCCCATCTCTAACCTCTCTCTCTCCCTCCTCTCTATGCCCCCTCTCTGCCGTCGTCCATCCCCTCTCGTCTTTCTTGCTCCTTTATGTCCTTTATCTCCCTCCCTCATCCCCTTCCATCTCTCTTCTCTCTGGCTGTCCTATGAGGTTTTGGGGGCTGTTGTCTCAGTGAGCCAGAGGAAGGGCATGTAGCTCTGGGATGCAGAGTGACTTCCACGCAGGCATTGGGGAGAAGGCCCCATGGCCCAGCACTGACCAGCCAGGCGGCCAGGGCTGAGTTGAGCTATTGTTGGACCAACCAGACAGGCTGGGCCTACTGGTGGCAATGTCATACACACTCTGGCGCTCAATAACTTACTCACTTTGAAGTAACCCTTTACAGTGCTTTCGGGAAGTATTCAGACCTCTTGACTTCTTTCACTTTTTGTTACAGCCTTAAAATAAAATCGATTACATTTTTTTAAATCCTCCGCAATCTACACACAATACCCCATAACAACAAAGCGAAAACATGTTTTCAGAAATGTAAGCACATTTATAATAAAAAACAGAAATACCTTGTTTACATAAGTATTCAGACCCTTTGCTATGAGATTTGAAATTGACCTCAGGTGCATAACATTTCCATTGATGATCCTTGAGATGTTTCTACAACTTGATTGGAGTCCACCTGTGGTAAATTCAATGGAACATGATTTGGAAAGGCACACGCCTATCTATATAACATCCCACAGTTGACAGTGCATGTCAGAGCAAAAACCAAGCCATGAGGACAAAGGAATTGTCGGTAGAGCGCCGAGACAGGAATGTGTTGAGCCACAGATCTGGGGAAGGGTACTTAAACTTTTCTGCAGTATTGAAAGCCCCAAGAACACAGTGGCCTCGATCACTCTTAAATGTAAGAAGTTTGGAACCACAAAGAGTCTTCATAGAGCTGGCAGCCCAGCCGAAACTGAGCAATCAGGGGAGAAGGGCCTTGGTCAGGGAGGTAACCAAGAACCCGATGGTCACGCCATAGTTCCTCTGTGGAGATGAGAGAACCTTCCAGAAGGACAACCATCTCTGCAGCACTTTACCAATCAGGCCTTTATGGTAGAGTGACCAAACGGAAGCCACCCCTCAGTAAAAGGCACATGACAGCCTGCTTGGAGTTTGCCAAAAGGCACCTAAAGACTCTCAGACCATGAGAAAATAGGTTCTCTGGTCTGATAAAACCAAGACTGAACTCTTTGGCCTGAATGCCAAGCGTCACTTCTGGAGGAAACCTGGCACCATCCCTACGGTGAAGCACGGTGATGGCAGCATCATGCTGTGGGGATGTTTTTCAGAGGACGGTCCTGGGAGACAATTTAGGATCGAGGGAAAGATGAACGGAGCAAAGTATAGAGAGACCCTTGATGAAAACACACCCCAGAGAGCTAGGGCAAAGTTTCACCTTCCAACAGGACAACGACCCAACGAACACAGCCAAGACAATGCGGGAGTGGCTTCTGGACAAGTCTCTGAATGTCCTTGAGTGTCCCAGCCAGACCCCGGACTTGAACCCGATCTAACATCTCTGGAGAGACCTGAAAATAGCTTTGCAGCAACTCTCCCTATCCAACCTGATAGAGCTTGAGAGGATCTGCAGAGAAGAATGGGGAAACTTCCCAAATACAGGTGTGCTAAGCTTGTAGCATCATACACAAGAAGACTCAAGGATGTAATCGTTGCCATAGGTGCTTCAACAAAGTACTGAGTAAAGGGTCTGAAAATGTATATACAGTTGAAGTTGTAAGTTTACATAAACTTAGGTTGGAGTCATTAAAACTCGTTTTTCAACCTCTCCACAAATGTCTTGTTAACAAACTATAGTTTTGGCAAATCGGTGAGGACATCTACTTTGTGCATGACACAAGTAATTTTTCCAACAATTGTTTACAGATTATTTCACTTATAACTCACTGTATCACAATTCCGGTGGGTCAGAAGTTTGCATACACTAAGTTGATTGTGCCATTAAAAAGCTTGGAAAATCCTGAAAATTATGTAATGGCTTTAGGAGCTTCTGATAGGCTAATTGACATAATTCCAGACAATTGGAGGTGTACCTGTGGATTTATTTCAAGGCCTACCTTCAAGCTCAGTGCCTCTTTGCTTGACATCATGGGAAAATCAAAAGAAATCAGCCAAGACCTCAGAAAAAAAATTCTAGACCTCCACAAGTCTGGTTCATCCTTCGGAGCAAAATCCAAACACCTGAAGGTACCACGTTTATCTGTACAAACAACAGAATAAAAGTATAAGCACCATGGGACCACACAGCCATCACACCGCTCAGGAAGGAGACACATTCTGTCTCCTAGAGATGAACATACTTAGGTGCGAAAAGTGCAAATCAATCCCAGAACAACAACAAAGGACCTTGTGACGATGCTGGAGGGAAACAGGTACAAAATATCTATATCCACAGTGAAACAAGTCCTATATCGACATAACCTGAAAGGCCGCTCAGCAAGGAAGAAGCCACTGCTCCAAAACCGCCATAAAAAAGCCAGACTACGCTTTGCAACTGCACATGGGGACAAAGATCGTACTTTTTGGAAAAATGTCCTCTGGTCTGATGAAACAAAAATAGAACTGTTTGGCCATAATGACAATCGTTATGTTTGGAGGAAAAAGGGGAGAGGCTTGCAAGCCGAAGACACCATCCCAACCGTGAAGCATGGGGGTGGCAGCGTCATGTTGTGGGGGTGCTTTGCTACAGGAAGGACTGGTGCACTTCACAAAATAGATGCCATCATGAGGCAGGAAAATGATGTGGATATATTGAAGCAACATCTCAAGACATCAGTTAAGAAGTTAAAGCTTAGTCGCAAATGAGTCTTCCAAATGGACAATGACCCCAAGCATACTTCCAAAGTTGTGGCAAAATGGCTCAAGGACAACAAAGTGTCAGGAGTGTGCGCAACTGGTTAACTGAAGTCAGGTGCAGGAGAGCAGAGATGAGTGAACAGGCACACTTTTGTGCACACACACACATTTGGCAGAAGGAAATCAGTCGGATGCAACTGCGTACCGACACTCCCGCCAAAGGCAAAAGCGAATAGCGCACTCGTCACACAAATAATGTACAGCATGCAATACCACGGGTTCCAAATAAGACCCGGCAAAAAAACAGCATGAAGCGCCACATATGACACGTAACGAACAATTACACACACAGACATGGGGGGAACAGAGGATAATATACACGTAGAGTGAAGAGAGGATGTAAAACAAGTGTGCGGAAAAACAAGACAAAACAAATGGAAAATGAAAGGTGGAGCGGCGATGGCTAGAAGACCGGTGACGTCGACCGCCGAGCGCCGCCCGAACAAGGAGAGGAGCCGACTTCAGCGGTAGTCGTGACACAAAGTCAAGGTATTGGAGTGGCCATCACAAAGCCCTGACCTCAATCCTATTGAAAATTTGAGTGCTGAACTGAAAAAGTGTGTGCGAGCAAAGAGGCCTACAAACCTGACTCAGTTACATCAGCTCTGTCAGGAGGAATGGGCCAAAATTCACCCAACTTATTGTGGGAAGCATCTGGAAGGCTTCCCGAAACGTTTGACCCAAGTTAAACAATTTAAAGGCAATGCTACCAAATACTAATTGAGTGTATGTAAACTTTTGACCCACTGGGAATGTGATGAAAGAAATAAAAGCTGAAATAAATCGTTCTCTCTACTATAATTCTGACATTCACATTCTTAAAATAAAGTGGTGATCCTAACTGACCTAAGACAGGGAATTTTTACTAGGATTAATGTCAGAAATTGTGAAAAACTTAGTTTAAATGTATTTGGCAAAGGTGTATGTAAACTTATGACTTCAACTGTATATGTGATATTTCAGTTGTAAATTTTTTGATGAGGAACAAAACCTATTTTATCAATTTTGAAATAAAGCATTAAGCCAACAATGTATGTGTGTGTGTGTGTGTGTGTGTGTGTGTGTGTGTGTGCTGTACTATATCATTTGATGTAAAACACTCATTTTGCTATCGGTCATGTTCTTCAACTCAATGGGTATTTTGATGTATGGACTATTAGAATGATTTATAATCAGCCTTCTCAAGGTACTGATGAACATATTGGATCTCATCATATCCATCTCTCTCTCATGTCTGATGTAGTGTGTGACAGAGAAAGAGAGATAAAGAGAGGCGGTAAAGAGAGTGGGGGGATAAAGAGAGGGGGATTAAGAGAGGAGGATAAAGAGAGAGGGGGTAAAGAGAGAGGGGATAAAGAGAGAGGGGGATATAGAGAGAGGGGGTAAGGAGAGAGGGGTTAAAGAGAGAGGGGATAAAGAGAAAGGGGGATAAAGAGAGAGGGTGATAAAGAGAGGGGGTAAAGAGAGTGGGGGATAAAGAGAAGGGGATAAAGAGAGGGAGATAAAGAGAGAGGGGGTAAAGAGAGAGGGGATAAAGAGAGAGGGGGATATAGAAAGAGGGGGTAAGGAGAGAGGGGTTAAAGAGAGAGGGGGATAAAGAGAGTGGGTAAAGAGAGAGGGGGATAGAGAGAGGGGGATAAAGAGAAAGAGAGATAAAGAGAGAGGGGGATAAAGAGAGAGGGAGTAATGAAAGAGAAAGGGGGATAAAGAGAAGAGAGATAAAGAGAGAGGGGGTAAAGAGAGGGGTTAAAGAGAAAGGGGATAAAGAGAAAGAGAGGTAAAGAGAGAGGGGGATAAAGAGAAAGAGAGATAAAGAGAGAGGGGGTAAAGAGAGAGGGGGATAAAGAGAAAGGGGATAAAGAGAGAGGGGGTAAAGAGAGAGGGGGATAAAGAGAAAGGGTATAAAGAGAAAGAGAGATAAAGAGAGATGGGGTAAAGAGAGAGGGGGATAAAGAGAAAGGGGATAAAGAGAAAGAGAGATAAAGAGAGAGGGGGTAAAGAGAAAGGGAGATAAAGACATAGGGGGATAAAGAGAGATGGGGAATGGTTCCTTATTCCAAACATAGTGCACTATGGGCTTTGGTCAAAAGTAGTTCACTACATAGGGAATAGGGTGCCATTTGGGATGCATGGACAGCGAGCTACTCATTATCTTTATGTCCTCCTTTGTGAGATCTCTGATTAAAAGGTGCTTGATTTAAAGTGGCGCCCTGATCGCTCCTCTGCTGCTCGAAACGCAGGGCTTCCTTTACAGCACCCAATCACCACGGCCTCACACTACTGCTGCTGCCTCACACATACACAAACACAGCCACACACACACACAGACAGCTGAGTGCTGCTTCACAGTATTCCAGCTCAACTACAATTATGGAGATCTTGTTATTCTAGGCCTGCTGTGTCAGCTGTCTCCTAGAGGAGAGAGAGAGAGAGAGAGAGAGAGAGAGAGAGAGAGAGAGAGAGAGAGAGAGGGAGAGAGAGAGAGAGAGAGAGGGAGAGAGAGAGAGAGAGAGAGAGAGAGAGAGAGAGAGAGAGAGAGACAGAGAGAGAGAGAGAGAGAGAGAGACATTAAAGCCCCTTGAATTGAATTGGGAGGGAGAGAGACAGAGAGCAGAGGATCAGGATGTATGGAGAGATATAGAGAGACAGAGAGCAGTGAGAGACAGAGAGCAGTGAGAGACACGGAGGGAGAATATTGATTTCCTCTCATGTGTATTAATAACACCAATGCACTCTTTAATTTCAGAGGGAAACGCTTGAGAATCGCATTAGCCACGCAGTGTAATCCATTTCAGGGCCTGCACTCCCGGGTCCTGTTGACATTAGTTCGGATTTCTTCCGCGGTGGCATGAGGGCGATAGTCACTGCAACACCTGCTGTGGCGAGATGTCACGGTGGTGATGGAGAAGGGGGAGAGGGGAGACAGAGAGGAGAAATGGAGAGGGGAGAGGGAAGTGGGATGAGAGGAGAAGAGAGAGGGAGGTGGGGGATAGAGAAGGGAAGGGGAGAGGAGAGAAGGAGGAGAGGGTGAGGGAGTTGTGATACTTCATTAGAATCACACACTTGACTGACTCTCTGTATCTTTCTCTATCTGTGTCTTTCTCTCTCTCTCACCTTTCTCTCTTTCTCATTCTTTCTCCCAAATTTCCTCAACCTGCCTCTCTCCATCCCATATCTATCCCTCAACCTCTCTCCCTAACTTCCTCTCTCCCTCCCACTTCCCCTCTCCATCCCTCTTTCCCTCCACTCACTGCTTCACTCCTCTCTTCCCTGAAGGCAATTCTTCCCGCTCTGCCTCTCTCTACCCCCTGCCGCTAACGCTTATAGGAGTTTGATGTAACTCACCCCAGGGCTCTGGAAGTCATAATTAACAGTAACACAGCTCTCTGTCTCTGTCTCTGTCGGTGTCTCTCTCTCTTTCTCTCTCTCTCTCTCTCTCTCTCTCTCCCTCTATCTCTCGCTCACACGCTCGCTCGCTTTCTCTTGCTTCCCCCTTTCTCACTCTCTTCCCTCCCTCCCTCCCTCCCTCCCTCCCTCCCTCCCTCCCTCCCTCCCTCCCTCCCTCCCTCCTATCAGAGTGGGCATGCATGTGTGTGTTTCTGCCACTCTGCTTAGGTGTTTGTGTGTGTGCTTCTGCTTGTCCGTCTATCGCTCTCTCTTCACCCCTCTCCTCCGCTCCTCACCACCTTTCATTATTTTGTCTAGAGTACTTTCAGCATGGCTTCAGTGTTTGCTGAAGAACTGCACATTTAAATCTATTTCCCCAGGGCTTCTCTCCTGTAATAGAGGCAGGTCCATACATGTTGGCCTGATGTTCCACCAGCTGAGAGACATTTATTATTTGGCCTGTATGTATAGGGTGTGTTAGGGGTGTGTGGGTCAACAAGCTCTCACAGTCTCATGTCAGAATTAGACGTTCATCCATGTTTCTCAAACGTCAAATTTCAAAGTGTTTTATTTAAGATTACATTTAGGCATTAACTCCAGATGGTTAAGGTAAGGGTTAAGGTTTGGGATAGGCTTAAAACACGCTCACTGTTGCCCCTAGTGGCTTGTTTCCACATCATCTCCCAACATCCTCAGACATGGATGGACATCTAATACTGACTTGTATCACGGGTGACCAGGCTGGTGTGTGTGTGTGTGTGTGTGTATACCTGTCTGTGTGTAGCCTGTGTCAGCAGACAGGGATAGAGAGAAGTCATGTAATACAGTGATAATGGCTCAACTCTGTCTACCTTTGGAAAACTCCTTGTGACTTTGATAGATTCGTCTGACAGAATAATATGACATTTCATACCCTGTAGCTGGAGCTGAACTTGAAATGTCAGACATCCCCCTTCTTCCCTTCCACTCTCCCTGCTGCCTTTTGTGTGTGTGTGTGTACGTGTGTGTGTGTGTGTGTGTGTGTGTGTGTGTGTGTGTGTGTGTGTGTGTGTGTGTGTGTGTGTGTGTGTGTGTGTGTGTGTGTGTATGTGTGTGTACGCGTGTGTACGTGTGTCTCAGTGAACAGACACCATAAAACCAAGTGTTTAGGATCTAAAATCATCACTCAACTAAACCCTTTTTAAACACCTCAAGGCATTTAGAATTTAAATTCAAACGTGTCACAGTCTTTAGATTGTAAACACCATAACATGTTTATTCGCTGTAACATTATTTAAACACATTTATTCAGTACAAGGCGTTTAGGATTTAAATAACACCGTAGGGTGTAAAGTTGTACTTGCATATTTCCCAACATGCCTTTCGAGTGAATGTGACAGAGACATGGTTGTTGCATTCAAAAACTCCTAGTCCTGAAGCCTTCACAAGGTGACTGGCTACGTGAATGTGTATCAATTAAAAGTAAACGCTTTATGACCACATATTAGACATGTCATGAGGCCTTCAGTTATGTCCTAGTTATCCTCAGTCTTCAGTTAATTAAGTCCTAGTTATCCTCAGTCTTTAGTTAAGTCCTAGTTATCCTCAGTCTTTAGTTAAGTCCTAGTTATCCTCAGTCTTTAGTTATGCCCTAGTTATCCTCAGTCTTTAGTTATGACCTAGTTATCGTCAGTCTTTAGTTATGTCCTAGTTATCCTCAGTCTTTAGTTGTCCTAGTTATCGTCAGTCTTTAGTTATGCCCTAGTTATCATCAGTCTTTAGTTATGTCCTAGTTATCATCAGTCTTTAGTTGTCCTAGTTATCGTCAGTCTTTAGTTATGTCCTAGTTATCATCAGTCTTTAGTTGTCCTAGTTATCATCAGTCTTTAGTTGTCCTAGTTATCGTCAGTCTTTAGTTATGTCCTAGTTATCATCAGTCTTTAGTTGTCCTAGTTATCGTCAGTCTTTAGTTATGTCCTAGTTTTCCTCAGTCTTTAGTTATGTCCTAGTTATCCTCAGTCTTTAGTTATGTCCTAGTTTTCCTCAGTCTTTAGTTAAGTCCTAGTTATCATCAGTCTTTAGTTGTCCTAGTTATCGTCAGTCTTTAGTTATGTCCTAGTTTTCCTCAGTCTTTAGTTATGTCCTAGTTATCCTCAGTCTTTAGTTATGTCCTAGTTATCGTCAGTCTTTAGTTATGTCCTAGTTATCCTCAGTCTTCAGTTAATTAAGTCCTAGTTATCGTCAGTCTTTAGTTATGCCCTAGTTATCCTCAGTCTTTAGTTATGTCCTAGTTATCCTCAGTCTTTAGTTATGTCCTAGTTATCCTCAGTCTTTAGTTATGTCCTAGTTATCATCGGTCTTTAGTTATGTCCTAGTTATCCTCAGTCTTCAGTTAATTAAGTCCTAGTTATCGTCAGTCTTTAGTTATGCCCTAGTTATCGTCAGTCTTTAGTTATGTCCTAGTTATCCTCAGTCTTTAGTTATGTCCTAGTTATCCTCAGTCTTTAGTTATATCCTAGTTATCGTCAGTCTTTAGTTAATTAAGTCCCAATTATCGTCAGTCTTTAGTTATGTCCTAGTTATCATCAGTCTTTAGTTATGTCCTAGTTATCATCAGTCTTTAGTTATGTCCTAGTTATCCTCAGTCTTTAGTTATGCCCTAGTAATCCTCGACATTGTGGTCATTGGCCAAATCAGACCTGCAAGTCACAATACGCTGGTTTGTGAAGTGATTAGTAATTATTTTCAGAATCCAGTCAGAGGATATCCTAAAGTTAAGTGCAGTTTGCGAACGATTCGTTCCTTTTGAACACCTCTTTTTACTGATGCGAGAGTGGTACTACATTTTTTCAGAGTGACACGTCAATTTTAGTTGTTCATTTGACCTGCTGGCCGCAATGAATTCTACAGCCGGATCAGCAGCTCCGGGAAAGTGCTCTATCCACTAACAGTCTACCATGTGAGCGAGGGAAAATAGATCATGCTGCAGTCAGAGAAGAATAATATCTTCAGAACTGATCATTGATCACATGGTGCAGGAATGAATGGAATTCATGGATTATTGGATGTTATGGTCTCTGGGCATTACTGACTCAAATGAAATAAATGTGATGTGTCTAACGCCAACGATTTGTTCTTTTGACTGAATGACTCAAAAAGGGTCAGTAAAAAGAGTTGAACTTCCCATCACTAATATCCAACGATAAGAATATGTTATCACTCACAGCCTGCACTCAGAATGACTGCTATGGTGAAAGACTTAATAAACAACACTACCTAAGTAACTGTCACTGTCACTGTCGATGTGACTGTCACTGTGACTGTTACTGTCACTGTTACTGTGATTGTCACTGTTACTGTCACTGTGACTGTCTATGTTACTGTTACTGTAACTGTGACTGTCACTGTCACTGTCACTGTTACTGTTACTGTTACTGTGACTGTTACTGTTACTGTGACAGTCACTGTCACTGTGACTATCACTGTCACTGTCACTGTGACTGTCTATGTTACTGTTACTGTAACCGTGACTGTCACTGTCACTGTCACTGTTACTGTTACTGTTACTGTTACTGTTACTGTGACAGTCACTGTCACTGTGACTATCACTGTCACTGTCACTGTGACTGTCTATGTTACTGTTACTGTAACCGTGACTGTCACTGTCACTGTTACTGTTACTGTGACAGTCACTGTCACTGTGACTATCACTGTCACTGTCAATACAAAACTAAATAAATCCCTTCCATCTCAACCGAGTTAAGTAATTCTGCTTTAAAAAAATGTTGTGCTTCTCATGTGGAATGATCTCCAAAAGTCTTTAACCTGCGACTGAATGCAACTGAATGCTATATTCGATTTTTTTTGTGTTTTTAAGTACAAAATATACAAGTGATGCTAGATCTTATGTTTTTACAAGTAGATATTTAAAGTTGCATTTGATGATCCTTTTGAGATCTTTGTATTATCTTTCGATTCTAGAATCAATGGCAGTGATGGTTTCATTTGTATAATCACCTGTGGGTTGTCCTATCATCCTGGCTGTTATGACTTACGTGGGAGGTGGCGGCGGGAGATGCAGAGAGGGAATCTCTGAAAAAGATAATTGACTGTCACTGTGACTGTTACTGTCACTGTCACTGTGACTGTCACTGTGACTGTCTATGTTACTGTTACTGTCACTGTCACTGTGACTGTTACTGTCACTGTCACTGTGACTGTCACTGTGACTGTCTATGTTACTGTCACTGTCACTGTGACTGTAACTGTGACTGTGACTGTTACTGTCACTGTTACTGTCACTGTCACTGTCACGGTCACTGTGACTGTTACTGTTACTTTTACTGTGACTGTTACTGTCACTGTGCCTGCCACTGTGACTGTCACTTTCACTGCCACTGTCACTGTGACTGTCTATGTTACTGTCACTGTCACTGTCACTGTTACTGTCACTGTTACTGCTACTGTGACTGTCACGTTTACTGTCACAGTCACAGTCACTGTCACTGTCACTGTGACCGTCATAAGCTCATTACAAAGCTCAGGGCTCTGGGTCTGAACTCCTCCCTATGCAGCTGGGCTCTGAACTTCCTGACAGGTAGGCAACATTACCTCCTCCACACTGGTTCTCAACACGGGGACCACAAGGGTGCGTCCTCAGTCCCCTCTTGTATTCTCTTTATATCCATGACTGCGTGGCCTCCCACAGTTCCATCTGCATCACCAAGTTCACGTATGATGTTGATTACCAACAACAACGAGACAGTCTACAGGGAGGAGGTAGAGACTCTGATGACATGGTGCCAGATAAAAAAACTCTCTCTCAACATTAGAAAACAAAGGAGCTGATTGTGGACTTCAGGAGTAACCAGGTTGGACACGCCCCCATCCTCATCAACGGGGCCGCCATGGAGACAGTAAATAACTTCAAATTCCTCAGCGTACACATCTCAGAGAAGCTGAAATGGTCTAACCACACAGACACCATAGTGAAGAAGGCACAACAGCAACTCTTTAACCTCTGGATGCTGAAGAAAATTAGGCCTGTCCCCAAGGGCTCTCACAGTGTTCTACAGGATCACCATCGAGAGCATACTGTCAGGCTGCCTCACAGCCTGGTACGGCAACTCCACCGCCGCGGACCACAAGACTCTTCAGAGGGTGATACATGCAGACGAAACGCTCGATTGGGTGCACAGTGCCTGACCTACAGGACACCTACAACACGAGGTGTTGCAGGAAGGCCAAGAACATCATCAGGGATCCCAGCCACTCAAGCCATGCCCTGTTCTCCCCACTTCAATCATTCAGACATGGGCAGTACAGGAGCATCATGGAAAAAACGAAAGACTGGCCAATAGTTTCTACCCTCAGACCATCAGGCTGCTGAATAGCCACCACTAGTCAGCTACCTGCTCCACCTCCCCCTGCTATGGACATCCCCCCCAAACCCTCAATGGTCCCTTACCTTACCTGCTGCTCCCCCTAAAGTAATTATTTCACTGTTACTGTTACTGTCACTGTCACTGTCAGTGACACTGTCAGTGTCACTGTGACTGTCACTGTAACTGTCTCTATCACTGTCACTGTCACTGTCACTGTCACTGTCACTGTCACTGTCACTGTCTCTGTATATGCCTCTGTTACTGTTACTGTTACTGCCACTGTCACTGGTACTGACACTGTTACTGTTACTGTCACTGTGTCTATCCTTCTGCTTCTCCTGTTACCTCTCTCTAGTCTTCTGTTACTTCTCTCTAGTCTTCTGTTACCTCTCTCTAGTCTTCTCCTGTTACCTCTCTCTAGTCTTCTGTTACTTCTCTCTAGTCTTCTGTTACCTCTCTCTAGTCTTCTCCTGTTACCTCTCCCTAGTCTTCTCCTGTTACCTCCCTCTAGTCTTCTGTTACCTCTCTCTAGTCTTCTGTTACCCTCTCTAGTCTTCTCCTGTTACCTCTCTCTAGTCTTCTCCTGTTACCTCTCTCTAGTCTTCTGTTACCTTTCTCTAGTCTTCTGTTACCTGTCTCTAGTCTTCTCCAAATACTTCTCTCTTGTCTTCTGTTACCTCTCTCTAGTCTTCTGTTACCTCTCTTGTCTTCTGTTACCTCTCTCTAGTCTTCTGTTACCTCTCTCTAGTCTTCTGTTACCTCTCTAGTCTTCTCCAAAAACTTCTCTCTTGTCTTCTGTTACCTCTTTCTAGTCTTCTGTTACCTCTCTCTAGTCTTCTCCTGTTACTTCTCTCTTGTCTTCTGTTACCTCTCTCTAGTCTTCTCCTGTTACCTCTCTCTAGTCTTCTGTTACCTGTCTCTAGTCTTCTCCTGTTACTTCTCTCTTGTCTTCTGTTACCTCTCTCTAGTCTTCTCCTGTTACCTCTCTCTAGTCTTCTGTTACCTGTCTCTAGACTTCTGCTGTTACGTCTATCTAGTCTTCTCCTGTTACCTCTCTCTAGTCTTCTCCTGTTTTCTCTCTCTAGTTTTCTCCCTCCAGTTTTCTCCTTTCCTTCTTTCCCTTTCTTCTGTCGATCCCTGTATCTCTCCTTCTTCCACCCTCCTCTTTCTTTTTCTTCATTTAACTTCCTTCCCCATCCACCTGTCTGTTGCCATCTCCACCTCTCTCTCTAACCACTATCCCTCCCTTCCTCTCTCCCACCCCTCTCTGCTTCTAACCACCTTCCTTCCGCTCTCTCCCCATCTCCCCCTTCTCTCCACCCTCCCTCCCACCCCTCCCTCGTCCCCTTTCTCTAACCACCATCCCTCCCATCCTCCCTCCCTGCCCTACCCTCATCTAACCATCACTCCTCTCCTCTGTGGTGTCATAAGCAGGAGATCCATATAAGACGGAGGGTGACACAGATCCAAGCTGACAGCTGGAGATAACAGTTAACACTTCCTCTGCCTCGGCCCCAGGGCCAAACACAAAGCAGCAAGCTAAATGAAGTACTAGTGTACATCCCAAATGGCTTCCTATTCGCTATAGTGTACGGTCAAAAGTAGTACACTATATTTATAGCGTGCCATTTGGGATGCAAACATGGTACGCTCCGTAGAACCAGGGAGAGACACAGGTGCTTCCCTAATGCTACACTAACCCCTGTCACTCCTCCTCTAAAATGTTTCTCTACCTTTCACTCTAATCTTCCCTCTCACTTTCCTTTCCTCGTCTCTTGCCTCTTCCTACCCTTCCAACCGTCAGTCTCCCCAATCAGAATTACCATATGCCATCTACCGTTCCCTCTTCCTCACTCTGCATCTCTCTCTCTCCTTCGCCACCTTTCCTTCTTCATAATGTATCATACATCATATTGTTGTAAATAGATGTTGTAAATAGAGTGAAGAATAGAAAAAAACGGACTTTTAAATTGGACGTCTTTCCAACGTCTTGAGGACGTCTGCAAATGCTTTCAACACCGGCCACTAGGGGCCAACAGTGAGCTTTTGGGGTTGTGCCAGGGCGTTGTGGACGGGGGCGCGATAGGTTTTGCCAGGGCGTTGTGGACGGGGTGTAATGGGTTTTGCCAGGGCGTTGTGGACGGGGGTGTAATGGGTTTTGCCAGGGCGTTGTGGACGGGGGTGTAATGGGTTTTGCCAGGACGTTGTGGATGGGGGTGTAATGGGTTTTGCCAGGGCGTTGTGGACGGGGGTGTAATGGGTTTTGCCAGGGCGTTGTGGACGGGGGTGTAGTGGGTTTTGCCAGGGCGTTGTGGACGGGGGTGTAATGGGTTTTGCCAGGGCGTTGTGGACGGGGGTGTAATGGGTTTTGCCAGGGCGTTGTGGATGGGGGTGTAATGGGTTTTGCCAGGGCGTTGTGGACGGGGTGTAATGGGTTTTGCCAGGGTGTTGTGGACGGGGGTGCGATGGGTTTTGCCTGTGCGTTGTGGTACGGGGTGTAGTGGGTTTTGCCAGGGCGTTGTGGATGGGGGTGTAATGGGTTTTGCCTGTGCGTTGTGGACGGGGGTGTAATGGGTTTTGCCAGGGCGTTGTGGATGGGGGTGTAATGGGTTTTGCCAGGGCGTTGTGGATGGGGGTGTAATGGGTTTTGCCTGTGCGTTGTGGACGGGGGTGTAATGGGTTTTGCCAGGGCGTTGTGGATGGGGGTGTAATGGGTTTTGCCAGGGCGTTGTGGTACGGGGTGTAGTGGGTTTTGCCAGGGCGTTGTGGTACGGGGTGTAGTGGGTTTTGCCAGGGCGTTGTGGTACGGGGGTGTAGTGGGTTTTGCCAGGGCGTTGTGGACGGGGGTGTAGTGGGTTTTGCCAGGGCGTTGTGGACGGGGGTGTAGTGGGTTTTGCCAGGGCGTTGTGGACGGGGGTGTAGTGGGTTTTGCCAGGGCGTTGTGGATGGGGTGTAATGGGTTTTGCCAGGGCGTTGTGGTACGGGGTGTAATGGGTTTTGCCAGGGCGTTGTGGACGGGGGTGTAGTGGGTTTTGCCAGGGCGTTGTGGACGGGGGTGTAATGGGTTTTGCCAGGTGCGTTGTGGACGGGGGTGTAATGGGTTTTGCCAGGGCGTTGTGGTACGGGGGTGTAGTGGGTTTTGCCAGGGCGTTGTGGTACGGGGGTGTAATGGGTTTTGCCAGGGCGTTGTGGTACGGGGTGTAATGGGTTTTGCCAGGGCGTTGTGGTACGGGGGTGTAGTGGGTTTTGCCAGGGCGTTGTGGACGGGGGTGTAGTGGGTTTTTGCCAGGGCGTTGTGGTACGGGGGTGTAATCCCATGACTCTGGATCTGTAGGTTCAATACCAGTGGTATTAGAACTTTTTTTAAACTATATCTCAAACCTTAACTCTTATCCCTTAACGTTTGAGACAACTTCAAAATGTTATGTTTGGAGAAACTTAATGATACAGAGGAGGAGCAACCCAGGAATTTAAAAACACTTTCAAATTCGACAATTGGAGAAAAATGGATAAACGTCACATTTTTTAAACCATGAGATCTTGTTGAGTAAATGATAGAAAATGTGTCTTTTGATCCATGGCAGAATATTCCCAAAGTGTTACTCTGTCTACATGTATTGTTATCCAGTCCAAAATCCATGTCTTCTCTGTTAGTAAGCTCGGGTAGATATCTCAGTCCTGTTGTAGTGAAGTAATAGGCTACTCTGCCAAATGCCTTGTTTTTCCATGCATATTTTTTCTCTTTCATTCCTCTCTTCTGTTCCATCCATTGTCTCATTCTCTCCGTCTTAATTGCTTAGACTCTGATCAAACACACAGATCACACGCACAGATCACACACACACACACACACACACACACACACACACACACACATACACACATACAGGCCATCTCTGCACGACAGCCATCATACGAGCAGTGTGCCAGCGGAGAAATATGGAGATATATGATTTATATTAATGATGGTGCTGATGAATGGATGAAGGGAGGGTGTAAGGAGGAGAAGGAAGATGACGAGAGAGAGAGAGAGAGAGAGAGGGGGGGGGGAGGTGGAGGTCCTGATCATCACTCCATCTGTCTGTTTCCAAAATGGCACCCTATTCCCTACAGTGCACTACTGTTGACCAAGGCCCATAGGGGGATAGGGTTCCATTTGGGACTCAGTGTCTCTGTCAGACTGGGACCTCTCGGTCTTCATCAATGTTTATTGATTAATCACCACAGGTGCTAGCCGCAATTAGCATAATTTCTCAACTTCACTTGGTTCGAAGAGTAAGGTGTGTGTTAGCTTAGCATCAAATTAGTGTTTTTCTGGTCAGGTGTACGTTAGCTTCAAATGCTAGCATGGACATAGTGTCTCTCTTTTGATCATTAGGTAGGCACTATCATTTTAGAAAGTGTCAGCAACCACACTGGACTTTGATATGCTAGCAGGTGTCTAGTTTAGGCTCTGTCCCAAATAGCACCCTTTTCCCTACGTAGTGCAATTTCTTTTCACCAGGGCCCATAGGGGGCCCCTGGTCCAAAGTAGTGCACTATATAGGGAATAGGTTGCATTTGGGACAGAGGCTAAGTGTTGATCAGTGTAGCGAATGAGGGAAGAAGCGAGGGAGGATGGGGGAGGAGAGTAAAAACAGAGGGAGAAGGCCACGGTCATCGCTCTTCCCTGACGCGGAGGATCCGGATCCGCTGGGCTCCGGGGCTAAATTAAAACAAGCGGCATCCACTTGATTCCAGCACTGACAGGAACCATACATCACCCCACAGCTGGAGAGAGAATAAGGGAGGGCGGGAGGGAGAATGGTAAAGTGAGAGGGAGAGAGAAAGAGGGGGATTGAGGAAGGGTAAAAAGACAGACTGAAATAAGATGAGATGTGGTTGAAAAGGAAGACAGCTAGAATACAAAGAGAGAGATCCATAGACAAGGTAATTAATATGCTCTGCAAAGTAAAAGTTTTGGATTAACAAAAGTGATGGTCAGTGGAAGAGAAACAGACGTAGGATATTATAAACCTCTTTGGGCTAGGGGGCAGTATTTTGATGTCTGGATGACAAGCATGCCCAAAGTAAACTGCCTCTTACTCAGGCCCAGAAGCTAGAAAATGCATGTAATTGGTAGATTTGGATAGAAAACACTCTAAAGTTAAAATAATGTCTGGGAGTATAACAGAACTGATATGGCAGGCGAAAACTCGAGGACAAACCATCCAGAAAAAAGAATTCAGCCCACCATTGATTTAGTATGAAGGGAAAACTTCCCAGATTGCAGTTCCTAGGGCTTCCACTAGATGTCAACAGTCTTTAGAAAGAGGTTCAGGCTTGTTTTTCGAAAAATGAGCTAGAATTTGTAGTTTTTCTAAGTGGCTCCCAATTTTGGCTGTAGTGTTTGTTACGCGTACTGGCGAATGCACGTACTTTGTTGTTTATCTCTGGTAATGACAATAACGATTCTCCGTCTTAATTTGTATCATTTATTTACGTATTAGGGTACCTGAGGTTTGATTATAAACGTTGTTTGACTTGTTTGGAGAAGTTTATTGGTAACGTTTGGGATTGATTTTGTATGCATTTTGAAGGAGGGAAACAGGTGGATTATTGAATCAAGCGCGCCAGCTAAACTGAGGGGATATAAAGAAGGACTTTATCGAACAAAACGACCATTCATTGTGTAACTGGGAAGCGTGCCAAATAAACTTTGATCCAGCAACCTTTTGATTACTGGCCCAATGCTCTATCCACTAGGCTACTTGCCGCACCAGGATTATTTTCCTGCTGTGGCAAACTTGCTAACACTAAGACCCTACGTCTGTAGCTACAGAGATAGATGGAGATAAAGAATATAGGGAAAGATTAACCTTTTAGTGCTTCTTCTTACTCTCTCGTGTTTTCCAGTTTGAATACGTAGACCTTCATCATGATCGATGCGTTTTTTCCCAGAAGCTTGAATCTGATGTGGGTATTTATATGCTCCGTTCTTTTGTTTTGCCGTTTAGCTGAACGATCAGTGTTCTTCAGGTCACTGTAGCCCTCTTTCACCCAGGGTCAGACTTTCCAAAAAGGCCAGCAATACAGGCGGCTTGATGAAAGGCTCCCTGTTAACCAGCTATACTTTTGATACCAGTTGGTAGTGAACCCCCTCACCTTTTCATCCTTCTTCAATTTACAAGCAGAGGTCGATCCTTGGTTTTAATTTGCACCTTTTCCGTGTATGAAAGAGAATGAAAGGGGTTCTTCAACAAAAACTCAACAAAATGTGCTACATACTTCTCCTTGCTACGGAAGTAAGCAAGGTATATTGAAATAAATTGCACTAACTGGACACAAAAATAAAGTTTTAAAACCAAGAAAACGATTTATAATCTACCTCCTCTGTCTCCTGTAATTTGAAGAAACTCATTTTGAATTGAATAATATCCCAAAAATACTCAACTATAATTTTTCAATCTCTATCCAATAATGTCACCAACTCACCAAGCTTCTCAACACATAGAACTCCCCCATAATGCTCTGCGGCACACTCCCAATACAACACACAAGGTTAATTCTCTGATCCTAATCCTATGATTGGATGGACAACATGTCAGTTCATACTGCAAAAGCTTTGATTGGTTAGAGGTCGTTCTCCGGAAGTGGTCATAATTACCATGTAGGTCTATGGAAGGGGTGAGGCCTACCAGCCTCCTAGGTTTTGTATTTAAGTCAATGTACCCAGAGCAGGACAGAAGCAAGCTCACATTTTAGTCTCTGACCGGGCAAGATGAACAAGGCATCCACAGGTCACAATCAATAAGCCCATCATCAACCTTAATGCCCCCCCTCCCCCAGAAAAAAACACAAAGAAATGCTCATCCAACCCTTAACTCACAGGGGGTCAAATACAGACTTATTTTTGTTTTAATATGAATGCCATCAGAGGATGGACTGTATAAAGTAAGACCGGAATGGAGCCCAAGCCTCATAAAACAGTTTGGGGTTCCCACGTGTATTGAATTACATTTGTTCTAGTTTCAGAGAGCACAACACATCTCTCACCCAATATTTTTAAGATGGGGGACCTGCCATCTTCCAGTCCTGTAGTATTAGCCGTCTAGCTAAAAGAGTTGTATAAGCAACAATGTCCAACTGGATTCTTGACAGGGGGGGTACCTATGGGCAATACTCCAAAAAGGGCTATAAGGGGAGACGGATCTATAACAGTGTCATATATATCAGAGAAACATTTAAATATTAATTCCCAGAAACCTGACAGTTTATGACAGCCACAAAACATATGCAACAGTGTGGCTGGTTCCATTTTACATCTGACACAGGTAGGATCAAAATCAGAGAATATTCTTCAGAGTTTGGCCCCGGACCAGTGGATACGGTGAACTACCTCGAATTGAATGAGGCTGTGTCTAGTGCTAAAAGAGGACGAATGTACCCTGTGCAGCACATATTCCCAGGTGTCTTCCACAAGTTCCTCCCCCAAATCCTTTTCCCATCGAGTCTTTAAAGGCACCAAAGAAGGGTTCTGTAAGTCATTAATGATTGCATATACATCTGAAATTGAGCCCCTAGGAATCTTGTTCAGCTCAAAGATGCTCTCTATAGCTGTATTCGCAGGCCTATGGGGAAATTCAGGTGTGTTAGCTCTGACAAAGTTCCTAGTCTGGAGATAGGGGAAAAAGTGGATTTGGGGAGGTTGTACTCTTCCTGTAGCTGAGCAAAAGAGGCAAATGTATCATCATAGAATAATTGGGCTAGTGAGGAGAGGCCTAGTGAGTGCCAGATGGCAAAAGCCCCAACATTCAAAGATGGAGGAAATAAAATGTTCTGATTGATTGGGCCTGATAGAGAAAAGCCTCGGAGGCTAAAGGCTAAACGGAACTGATTCCAAATTGTAAGAGACTGCTTTACAATTGGGTTGACACACCTTTTGCCTAGGGACACTGGGAGAGACAAGCACAACACAGAAGAAAATGCAGCAGGTTTACACGATTCAGACTCTATCTGGACCCAGAGTGGTCTAGAGCCAGTAGGATCAGTCTGCAGCCAGTACAGAAGGGCTCTGAAACTTGTTAAAGAGCACTTTAAAGCAGCCTTATTTACAGGAAAAAGCTCACTCTTGCCTAAATTCAGCTTGTACCCTAAGATTGATCCAAACTTTTTAAGAACAGATAAGGCACGTAGCAATGAGGTATCAGGGTTAGAGATAAACAAAAGGAGGTCGTCAGATAGCGAGACATTCAGCTCTAAGGCCATCCTGATTATTCCTTGAATGGCATCATTAGAGCGTAGTGCAATGGTGAGAGGCTCGATTGCCAAGGCAAACAACGAGGGGGAGAGTGGACAACCCTGTCTGGATCCACCGTGCAAGGGAAAATAGTCAGAGGACAAGTTGTTAGTTCGTACCGAAGCCATGGGGGAAAAAATAAAGAATCTTTATCCACGCAATGAATTTGGGGCCAAAGCCAAATCTATAAAGGGCAGCTGTTAGGTAGTCCCACTCAACGCGGTCAAAAGCTTTTTTCGCATCAATTGAGACCACCACCTCCGGGTCCCTCGACGCTGGGGAGTACAGTATATTCATAAGGCGCCTAATATTGAAAAACAAATGCCTATTTCTCACAAAGCCAGTCTGGTCAGAGTGTATTACTTGGTGCATCGAGCCTTCCATACGGATGGCTAAAAGCTTGGCTAGGATTTTGTAATCACAGTTTAGAAGCGAGATTAGGCGATAGGATCCACATTCCAGGGGGTCTTTGTTTTTCTTTAATAGTAATGAAATTGAAGCCCGATAAAGACTAGGCAGTAGCTTTGAGGTATTAAGGCCCTCTGCAAATAATCGAGACAAGAATGGGCAAAGCAGACCAGAAAATGTCCTGTAAAATTCGGTTGGAAAACCGTCCGGACCCGATGATTTACCACTTTTCATTGCGGACACTGCTGTTGCAATCTCCTCAGGTGTAAGTTCTTCTTCTAGACAGTCATGGGAGTCTGTATCAATTGAAGGCATATTCAAGCCATTAAAGAATGAATCAATCAGCAAAGGGTCTTGAGGGGATTCAGAGGTGTATAGCTCAGAGCAAAATTGATCATTGATCTCGTTATGTATAACTGTGGTGGCACCAGATGGGGTCCTTATTTGTGGGATTAAACGCGAGGCCTCAGATTTACGGATCTGATGTGCAAGGAGTTTACTGGCCTTGTCGCCTTGTTCATACACTCTGTACAGAGCTCGCAAGAGTAACTATTCAGCTTGCCTGGTAGAAAGCACATCAAATTCAGATTGGAGTAGTTGGCGCTCTTTATGTAGATCAGAGGAAGGATCCGTAGCATACTTCTCATCCAATGTGGCTATGGATTCACTCAGGTCCCGAAGTCGCTGAGAGCGAACTTTGTTTTGGTTGGATGTATAAGAAATAATTTGGCCAAGTAGGTATGCTTTGAAAGACTCCCATATGGTAGAGCAGGACATACCTGGCGTTGAATTTGTTTCTAGGAATAAGGTGATTTCAGAAGAAATGAAATTGACAAACTCCTTATCTGAGAGTAAAATGGTGTTAAGACGCCATTGATAGCACATAGGAGGTCTCTGGAGAAACTCTAGTTCAAGCACTAATGGTGAATGGTCAGAAATAACAATACTCTCGTAAGTACACCGCCGAAGGTTAGGCAGAAGTTTTATTGTCCAAAAATAAGTAATCAATGCGGGAGTATGTTTGATGAACATAAGAATAAAAGGAATACTGTCTATCTGTAGGGTGTAGGAAACACCAGGCCTCAAACATAGCATATTTCTGAAGAAAAGATTGAATAAGTAGGGCACATTTAGATGGACCTGTAGTTCTAGTGAGGACTTGTCAAGAACTGGGGACATTGTACAGTTGAAATCCCCCCCCCTAAAATCAACAAATGAGAATCTAAATTGGGTATAGCAGATAAAAAGGAAGGAATGAAACTTGTGTCATCCCAAATGGGAGCATAAACACTAGCCAAAACAAGAGGGGTAGAAAACAATTTACCGGTTACTATGACGTATCGTCCCTTAGGATCAGCAATAACCTCAGAAGCTACAAAGGGAGTAGATTTAGCAACCAAAATGGCAGCACCTCTTGATTTACTATAAAAGTTAGAGTGGAAAAGTTGACCAACCCAGTCCCTACGCATCCTAAAATTCTCACCAGTCCTCAAGTGAGTCTCTTGTAGAAATGCAAAATTTGCATTCAAACCCTTTAAGTGTGTCAACACCCTCTTACGCTTCAGAGGGTTGTTAACCCCTTTGACGTTCCACGAAATGTACTTGATCGCATTATTTCGGCCACCCTGGGCACTTCCGTTATACAACTCTGTCATTAGAGCATAGAGTGGAAAAGCAATGAGTGCCCAAAAAACCCAGAATAACTTGTCTCAGAGTAATAATGTACGGTGCAAGATGTTTGGAAAAAGTACAGAAAAAAACCCAGAAAACCCACAGTCCCGCTCTTTAAAGTCACGTTTTGTGTTAGTGGATCAAGCAGCAAAATGACAGAAAAATAAAAAATAAAAGTGAATCCCTTATGTAAATGAAATTAATAAAGCACCACTCATAGATGTATATAATATATTCCCAGTCTTATAACAGGCATTGAGTGTAACGGATTGGCAGTCGTGGTGAAGGAATGAGGCACAGGAAGCAGCGAGCACAGGGTAGTGGCGTATTTAATGTACACTCACTACTGAAACAAAATATTCCCAAACACAGGGGAGAAAGTACACACAGCGTAAAATAGCGCCAACACGAACATGAACCGTCAACATAGAAATAATCCCGCACAACACGGAAGCGGACCAGCTAACATAAATAGCCCCGCTAATTAACCACACTAAACACAGGTGCACAAAACCAAAAAAAGGGAAAACCAAAAAAGGGAATCAGTGGCAGCTAATAGGCCGGTGACGACGACCGCCGAGCGCCACCCGAGCAGGAGGGGGCGCCACCGTCGGTGGGAATCGTGACATTGAGAGAGAAAATAAATAAAATATAGAAAGGCTCAACCAAAAACCTAATTTGAAGTAAGCAAATCGTAGTAAGACAATCAAAAAAATTTAAATAATTGTCTAGTTTGACGCTGAGACAACTTACAACCAAGACATTAGACAACAAAACATTAGATCACATCAAAAAAGCCTGAATGGGTTCGCCAACTCCCCAACTATACAAGACTAGTATGTTATAACTAAACATAATTGTACCACAGGTGGGCTACTTACTATCCACAGTTGGCAAGCAACAGTTGCTGATCTATGAGCAAGTTCAAGTCTTCTTAATGTGACGTTGAATGTGAGCCATAGCCTCATCCGGAGACTCAAATGTGTAGTCTTTACCATCATGAGATAGCCATAAACGGGCCGGGAATCGCAGTCCATACTTCACACCTGGATGGTCCCGTTGTAGTCGTTTGGCCTGCCCGAAAGCTGTGCGCTGCCTGGAAACAGTGGGGGAGTAATCCTGGTAGATGGAGAAGCTCTGTCCTTGAAAGCTCAGAGTGGTATTGCGGGCTCGTCGGAAAATCTCCATCTTCTAATGGAAAAAGTGCACTTGAAGAATTATGTCACGGGGCCTCTCACCATCCCGGGGCTTTGGGCGTAGCGACCGGTGGGCACGATCAATCAGGGGCTTCTCATCTAAGGCAAGAACATCCTTCAGCAGCCCAGAAATGAAATCCGTTGCGCGAGGCATTTCCGCTGACTCTGGGACCGATACAAGTCTCAGGTTATTGCTGCGAGAGAATCCCTCTAAACTTACACAGCTCTCTTTCACCTTTTTCAAATCCGCAGCCAGGCGTTTCACGTCAGCCTCCAGGGATGTAGTTAAATCGGAGACATTGGTAGCGGAGGTCTCCAGTGCTGCAATCGTTGTAGTGTGCGACGCTGTTGTTGTTTTGAGTGATGTGATTGCTGGCACCGTCTCGTTCCGCAGGATGGTTAGATCTGCTTTTAAAGTATCAGAAACCTTCTGTATTTGGGCCTCGATCGTAGCAACTACCTCCGTTTTCATTCAACTATCTCAGAGCACAGTAGTTTGATGGCCTTGAGAATGTTCATTTCAGCGCCGCCAGGCGAAGCCGCACCCCCGGGTAAAGTATGAGTCCCCGGGCCCTCAGACTCAGGAGAGGGCAGTGATGAGAGTGGGTCTTGTAGGCCGGGTTTTCTCAAAGTCATGTTTTTGGCCTTATGTTTCAACAACATGCTGAAATTCGAAAGCAAGGTAGTCTTGGTTTTTATGGAAAGGGATCACCAAACTAATATTTACGGTTCTGCTGCAAAATTCACATGAACTTTAACAATACCGCGGGAGCAAACGGAAAACACGTCAGTCGCACATGGTGTCCCTGCAAACCCCCCCCCCCCAAAACAGTATGTTTTAATCAATTATGTGGTGACATATTAATATATTTCGTATAGTTTTATCTAAAAAGGATCTAAAAAAACTTTTTTAGTGTTTCACAATTTTCATTTCTTTGAAATGTCCTCCCCTTTCTCCTCTGAGGAGCCTCAACTGCTGTGTTGTGTCTCTGTCTTTCTCACTGTCGGTCCTAACCCTTCTCTCTATCCCTCTATCTCTCAGAGTGATATCTCTCTTCATCTCTTTCTCATTTATCCTGTCTTCTCTTTGGTCCTTCAACAACAGAGGTATTTCCTCTGATTGCCAACTGAGGATTGAGTGATTTGAGCCAATAATAGCCCTCCGTTATCAGGCCTTCTGATTGGATGTAATCAGCTCTAATATAGTACTGGAGGGATGAGGGGAGAAAGCCAGAGAACAGACAGAGAACCAAACACACACACATGCACACACACACGCACACACACGCATGCAAGCACCCATACACGCACACATGCACACAAACACACACACGCAAAACACAAACACAGAAAAAGCTGACAGAGAAAGAATGCGTAGCCCTGGATGGCTTTGCCCTGTGGAGACAGTCCGAATACAAAGAGGAAACAGAAATGGATTCTGGGATTCTCACGTCTCCACCTCCAATTAATATATCCAGACTTGTTTGAGTGACAGTTGCCCTCGGGGTAGAGAGCTAGGTGTATGTATGCATGGGAGAATGGAAGGCAGGGGGTATTCTCTCATTAATAATGTAGCTGTGTGTGCCTGCCACCACACGCTCCACCACATCAATCTCACTCTCCCACTCTCTGTCCATCCCTCTCTGTCATCCCTCTCTGTACATCCCTCTCTGTCCATCCTTCTCTGTCCATCCCTCTCTCTCCATCCCTCTCTCTGTGTCCATCCCTCTGTGTCCAACCACTCTCTGTCATCCCTCTCTGTCCATCCCTCTCTGTCCATCCCTCTCTGTCCATCCCTCTCTGTCCATCCCTCTCTCTCCACCCCTCTCTGTCCACCCCTCTCTGTCCATCCCTCTCTGTCCATCCCTCTCTGTCTAAACCCTCTCTCCATCCCTCTTTCTCATCCCTCTCCCTTGCTTGCTCTTTCCATCTTCATCACTTGCTCACACCCTCCTTTTATCTCCTTGTCTCTTTTTCATTGACTCTCTCACTTCATCTGAAGCCCTCTGCCTCCAGCTCGTTCTACCCATCTCTCCATTCTACCTCGCTCTCCTCTACCTCTCATTTCTACCTCTCTCCCCTCTACCTCTCTCCCCCTCTCTTTTTCTCTCCCCATCTCCAGATCTTTTACCCTGTCTCTCCCTTGCTTTGCTATCGTCTTCATCTTTCTCTTCTCAGTGATCTCTCCCTCTCTCTCTACCTCTCCCTTTCCCTCTCTCCCTCTCCCTCTCCATCTTTTTCTCTCTCTGTCTCTCTCTCCCTCTCTCTCTCTTTTCTTCTCACTCTGCCTCTCTCTCTCTTTCACACACACACACACACAGACACACAGGTGTCCAAGTACCTCTGACTCACTAACACACAGATGGAGCGTCGTGCACGTGCACGTGTACGTGTCTCTGTGTGTGCATGTGTGCGCCCAGATATGTGTTTTTATGCCTTTATGTGTATACATCCATAAACTTGTTGTATAAAATATGATCTAGGTTTCTTAAATCATTTACAGGGCCAGATGGTTTTGAAGTCAAAACAAGGATAGGATCCAGAGATCCTTCTGGCTCTGCCCTGCTCTGCTCAAATAGGAATGTTGGATTTATCATCTGTTTTTTTTTATGCAACCCATCAATCTTCAGATGTTTTCAAGTTCATCGCCTACTCTCTTCCTCTTTCCCTCTTTCCTTCCCCCTTTCCTTCTCTTCTGATGTTTAATGGATGAAGTCCAGGCATATACGTGGGCAGACTTAAAGGGCACTTGGGAACCTGTATTGCTCAGTTGGTCGAGCACGGTGCTTGCAACACCAGGATTGTGGGTTTGATAAAAGCGTCTGCTACATGGCATATATTGGGTTGTCCATAACCAAAAAACTTAGCCCCTGCACCTCCCTTTGTACTGTAGATCTGGAGATGCCAATGCAAGTGTGCCTGCGGGTGTGCAGGGTTGGGTAGGTTACTTTCTGTAATCTGTTACAGTTACTAGTTACCTGAATAGAATAGAAAGGTTCAGAACTTTTGTGAAACATCACAGCACAATATATGGCAAATAGAAATACAAAATTGATGGTGTTCAGAGATAGATTGGAGGGGGTGACGGTAACTAAAAGGTGGGACTAAAAACAAACAAAAGACATAAAATATTTTTGGGTCCATTCCTCCTGACAGAGCTGGTGTAACTGAGTCAGGTTTGTAGGCCTCTTTGCGCGCAAACGCTTTTTCAGTTCTGCCCACACATTTTCTACAGGATTGAGGTCAGGGATTTGTGATGGCCACTCCAATACCTTGACTTTGTTGTCCTTGAGCCATTTTGCCACAACTTTGGAAGTATGCTTGGGGTCATTGTTCATTTCATAGACCCATTTGCGCCTCATGATGCCATCTATTTTGTGAAGTGCACCAGTCCCTCCTGCAGCAAAGCACCCCCACAACATGATGCTGCCACCTCTGTGCTTCATGGTTGGGATGGTGTTATTCGGCTTGCAAGCCTCCCTGTTTTTCCTCCAAACATAACAATGGTAATTATAGCCAAACAGTTCTGTTTTTGTTTCATCAGACCAGAGGACATTTCTCCAAAAAGTACGATCTTTGTCCCCATGTGCAGTTGTACCGTAGTCTGGCTTTTTATGGCGGTTTTGGAGCAGTGGCTTCTTCCTTGCTGAGCGGCCTTTCAGGTTATGTCGATATAGGACTTGTTTTACTGTGGATATAAATACTTTTGTATCTGTTTCCTCCAGCATTTTCACAAGGTCCTTTGCTGTTGTTACGGAATTGTTTTGCACTTTTCGCACCAAAGTACATTAATCTCTAGGAGACAGAACGCGTCTCCTTCCTGAGCGGTATGACGGCTGCGTGGTCCCATGGTGTTTATACTTGAGTACTATTGTTTGTACAGATGAATGTGGTACCTTCAGGCATTTTGAAATTGCTCCCAAGGATGAACCAGACTTGTGGAGGTCCACAATTTTTTTTCGGAGGTCTTTCTTGACTGATTTTTTGATTTTCCCATGATGTCAAGCAAAGAGGCACTGAGTTTGAAGGTAGGCCTTGAAATACATCCACAGGTACACCTCCAATTGACTCAAATAATGTCAATTAGCCTATCAGAAGCTTCTAAAGCAATGACATAATTTTCTGGAAGCTGTTTAAAGGCACAGTCAACTTAGTGTATGTAAACTTCTGACCCACTGGAATTGTGATACAGTGAATTCTAAGATAAATAATATGTCCGTAAGCGATTGTTGGAAAAATTACTTGTGTCATGCACAAAGTAGATGTCCTAACCAATTTGCCAAAACTATGGTTTGTTAGCAAGACATTTGTGGAGTGGTTGAAAAACGAGTTTTAATGACTCCAACCTTAGTGTATGTAAACTTCCTACTTCAACTGTATATATTTACAAAAATAAACTATGGGGGATTGGAAATGATGGAGACAATTACCTTGATGGAAACTACAATATATCTGCAATATTAAAGCCCCCCCCGCAAAAAAAAATATTTCAGATTTTAAAAGTCCAATAATTAATTATCTACTTTTTCAAAATAATCTGCAACCTGAATATTTTAGCTGGTAGCGTAACTGATTACAGTTACAGTTGTTTTCTAATCAGATTAAATATATCTGGTGGTGTGTGGGATGTGAGGTGTGTGATGTGCATGTGTGTGTGTCCAACTGCTCTCCCATCATCTCTTTAGGTCACGGAGGTCATTACGGTGCAGCAGAACAGAACACACACACCAGCTGAATGCACATACACACATGCGCACTCTTGCACACAAACACACACACACACACACACACACAGTGAAGCAGGTGCAGAAAAGGTGCTGATGGAGAGAGGAAGATGGGAAAGAGGACTGAAGGAGAAACAAATCCATCTTAACACATTACAGTTTATCACGTCACACACACACACACATCATGGTGACCTCCGTCCAAATGTGTGTGTGTGTGTGTGACTGTGTATGCATGTGTGTGTGTGTGTGTGTGTGTGTGTGTGTGTGTGTGTGTGTGTGTGTGTGTGTGTGTGTGTGTGTGTGTATGTGAGTGTGTGAAAACAATCACAGTAAAGTACTTAATTGTTACCCAGAAATGATTTTATTTTGAGATAAATACGGCTTCATTGGACCTTTAAGGTTTGGGATAGGGTTAAAAAAAATGTAATTAATGTGTGTCTAGCACTGGGATTGAATATGTGATCTTGGGAGCGGCATACCCAAGTCTACTTGATGGATATAGCACTCACCGTTGCCCCTAGTGGCTGGTTTTGAAGTCAACTCCAGACATTCTGCTTACAGTCGATTTTGAGCAACCCGGCTGTGTGTGTGTGTGTGTGTGTGTGTGTGTGTGTGTGTGTGTGTGTGTGTGTGTGTGTGTGTGTGTGTGTGTATGTGTGTGTGTGTGTGTGGACATCTTTAATTATTCTTATGGTCTTGTGGGGACCAGAAGTCACACAAGAATAGTAATAGTAAACAAAAAAAATTCAACCAACTGGGGACAAGGTCAAATGCTATTTCTAGGGGTTTAGGGTTAAGGTTAGAATTAGTGTTAGAGTTAGAATTATGTTAAGGTTTAGGAGCTAGAGTTTAGTTTTACGGCAAGCCTTTGTTTAATATTTGGGTTATGGTTAGGTTTTTGGGTTAAGGTTAAGGTTAGGGTTAGGGTAAGGGTAAGAGTACGAGTTTGGGTTAGGGTTAGGGTTAGGTTTATGCTTAGGGGTTAGTGAAAATTGAATTGTGTGTCCCCATAAGGTTAGCTGTACAAGACTGTGTGTGTGTGCGTGCGTGTATTCTGGCGATGAGACTGCTGCACGTCATGAAGTATACATTTCACAGTAGATCTTGTGCGACCTGGCTCAAGATATAGAGATGCAATCAATGTGCGGTGATTGGAGATTCTCCATCTAATCAATAAAAGGTTGCCAAATTCTGTAAAATGTCTCTAACTTAACTTCTGACATTGCAATTGGCAGATGGGGAATCCGATTTCCATTTCAAGACAATACAATACATTTCTTGGCAATCACTTGCAATATTTCTGTTAGCTTTATAGTAATGCTTTGCCTAAGATTGGAGTTAGTAAAGTTACCCAGTAGCCCCAGATATCCGGGTCTAAAGGGAATACCACCCCATGAATTGAGGATATGGTATCGCATACCCCCTGCCAGAAACTGTGTAGTTTTGAATACTGCCAAGTGGAATGGAGGAATGTTCCTTCATCTGAACCACATCTAAAACATAGGGAGGAGATATCAGGGTTGAACTTGTGCAGTCTAGATGGGGTGATATAGAGCTGATGGAGGAAATTAAACTGGATCAGTCTGTATCTGGAGTTCAATGTGGATGTAACACCATCCCTGCATAGGTCACTCCATAGACCCTCATCAAGATCAATACCCAGATCCTTTTCCCATCTGAGTCGGGGTTTATCTAGCTCAGGCAGCGTTAGTCCTGACATAAAGAGCATTGTAAACACGAGAAATGGTCTTGAATAGTGATTGGTCTGCATGGCAGAGTTGTTCAATAGGTGACATCTTATGTAGGTTCCATTGTCCCTTGAGAGTCACCCTAATAAAATGTTGTAGTTGTAGGCAACTAAAGAAGTCCCTGTTAGACAAGTGGTATTTCTGTTTCAGCTGTTCGAAAGACAGAAGAACTCCCTCCTCATAACAGTGTTCCAGAAGAGTGATACCCTTATCAGACCATGGTCTAAAGTTACTATTCTGGAAAAACATAGGAATCAATCTATTGTTCCATAAAGGGGTTTTAGGGGAACGAAATCCCTCTCGTCTGAACAGCTCATGCAGTTTGCACCATGCCAGGACAGAATGTATAATTAAAGGGTTGTCTGTCATGGTTTTTATAGATTTCCTGTCCCATTTTTAAAACAATTCTGCCCCCGTGTCCTCATTTACCTCAAACTTTTCAATGTTCAACCATGAGGGAGAGGGACCATTGTCAAACCTCTGAGCCAGAAACCTAGACTGTGCAGCCCAGTAGTACATTCTAAAATTGGGGAGGTTTAAGCCCCCTTGACCGTAATCAAGGGTCAGTTTATCCAGGATAACCCTAGGGGTTTTGCCGTGCCAGATAAACCGTCTGGTCAGCTTGTTGAGAGAGGAAAAGAATGTTGTGGGCACAGGGATGGGGAGAGATGAAAAACAAATATAGATATCTGGGCAGGACATTCATTTTAATTATATTAATTCTACCCAGTAGAGTGAGAGGCAATTCCATCCATTTACACAGGTCACCCTCCACCTTTTGCAACAAGCTGGCCAGATTGAGGTTGTTCAGGTTACCATCCACCATTATGCCAAAATATGTGAAGAACATAGGCGACCATCTAAAAGGAAACGTATGCTTGATGGTACGATGGTCAAAGACAGACAACGGTAAGATTTTGCTTTTATCAAAATTGACCTTATATCCAGAGAAAGAACTATAATACTGTAATAGATTCTGTAAGTGAGAGAGGGAATGTTCTGGGTTCGTTAGAAATAAGATAAGGTCGTCTGCAAAGAGTGATAACTTATGGGTCTGGGGGCCCACCTCAAAGCCATGTATGTCAGGGCACGTTCTAATGGACTAATGGCAAAGAGGTGGGGGCTAATTGGGCAACTTTGTCTGTTCCCCCTATAGAGAGGGAAAGAGGAGGAAGTAATCCCATTGGTAACAATTATAGCTTTAGGAGATTTGTAGAGTGAGTTTATCGAATTTACAAACATGGTGACTAAACCAAACTTTTCCCTGACACGAAAGAGATATGGCCATTCAACCCTATCAAAGGCTTTTCGGCATCAAGGGAGACTGCGACGCTAGGTATTTTGTTTTTGTTAGCAAGGTGAATTATATCAAAAAACCTTCTGAGATCTATTCATTATGAGCCAGTCTGATCTGGGTTGACCAACAGGGGAAGACATGACTCCAGTCTCTTAGATAGCATCTTGGTGACAAGTTTACAATCTGTGTTAAGGAGAGAGATTGGTCTATAGGAGGCACACTTTTTCCCTTTCTTGTGAATTACTGTAATCACCGCTTGAGAGAAAGATACTGGAAAGCAATTGTCCTCTCCGGATTTTTTAAGTACCTCCATAAGGTAGGGTACCAACAGCTCCTTAAATTCTTTATAGAACTCTGGAGGGAAGGCATCCTCCCCAGGAGATTTATTAGAAGGTAAGGATTTAATGGCCTCCAACAATTCAGGGACTGAGAACTGTTCACTCAGGCGCTCTCTGTCTTCCTCTGACAGGCATGGGAGGTTGAGAGAGGACGGAAAATAGTTGATCTCTGATAGATCATCACTTGATTGGGAAGTGTAGAGGTCTTCATAATATTTCTTAAAAGTATCATTCATTTCAGTAGGGTCGAAAGATATCTCATTAGTAAGAGTTTCTATAGCATTAATTGTCATTTTACTTTCCTCTGCTTTCAGTTGCCATGCCAATATTTTGTGTGCATTCTCTCCAAGCTCGTAGTAACGCTGTTTTTATTTAATGATGTCCCTCTCAGCTTGATATGTGTTTAGAGTATTATATTTCAGTTTTGTATTTACCAAAAGCCTGTATAGGTCTTTAGTCGGCCTCTTTGGTAGGTTTTCTCTAGCTCAGAGATTTCAGATTCAAGGACATTCAATTCGGCACAATGTTTTCTCTTCAACCCTTTAGTATAGGAAATGATCTGTCCCCTCAGATAGGCTTTCAATGTGTCCCAAAGAATTAAACTGTCAGGAGCGGAGGGTTTGTTTGTCAAAGTAAAAATATTGATTTGCTCTTTGATGAATGCACAAAATACAGGTTGCTTTAGGAGTGTAGAATTTAGTCTCCATCTATATGCTCCATTTACCTTGGTAGGAATGGAGATTGATAATACCAGAGGAGAATGGTCACTAATCAATCTGGGGAGATACTCCATATCTAACACTCTATGAAACAGTTGGGTCGATAGTAAAAAGTTATCTATGTGTGTGTGTGTGTTGTGTTGGTGTAAATAAAAAGAGTAGTCCCTATCCTGTGGGTGCAACTGTCTCCAGATGTCTAGTAAATTGAGATCCATGAATGACATGGTGAGCTTGGCGGCTTTGTTAAGAAGAGAGGGTTTATCAGAGGAACTATCAATAACTGTATCTAAACAAAAATGAAAATCTCCTCCAGCCAGTAGCCATCCTGGTGGTGCTTGAGCGACCTGAAGGAAGACATTCTGAATAAACATATGGTCATCGAAGTTAGGAGCATAAATATTCAATAGGGTCCAAGACTCCCTGCACCAAAACAAACCTGCCCGAGGGATCAGAGATGGTGTTCTTGACGCAGAAGGGGATGTGTCTAGTTATCAAAATTGCATTTCCTCTTGTATTGGAGTTAAAAGAGGACGCAAAAACTTGTCCTACCCAATCCCTCTTTTGTTCCTTGTGTTTAAGATGTGTTTCCTGTAAAAACATGTCTGCCTTTAATTTCTTAAGGTATGTATGGACTCTTTTCCTCTTAATTGGGCTGTTAAGAACTTTTATGTTGAATGTGACATATTTTAGTGGATTAAGCATAGGTTGGGTTTCAAATATACAGCATAACAGAATGGTAATCCCTCATATGTAAATAGTCAGGTAATGCTTCAACTTTAGTTTGAACACAGAAATGACCCGTGCGTCTCTTTAGGAAGGAAATGACAATAAACATAGAAAAAAAAGATACCCCACCCACCCTGATTGTCGGACTAAAACCACAATCCCAACAGTCAAACATGAAAACACTTGTAGAGATATGTTGTTGCTCGCTTTCCATCTTGCTCTTACTAGCTAAACCTTGGTGTTAACTAAAACTTACAAGCTATCTATGTTGAAAACAAACGTTGTGAATAGATATTTATGGCTGAATATTTACTGACCACAGTAAGGGCTGCTTGTGGGTCTTTTCAGGAGAGGAGAAACATAAAGGGGGGAAAAAGCAGTGGGCCTAAGCCTACTAATTTGCTTCTCCCAGTGGATATTGACATAACCAAGATATTCTCTCCTGTAAATGTAATAGAACTCACCACGGGAAAAAAAAACTGTCAGTTGAAAATGTCCAAATCAACTGTAGCAACCGGATAGCGGGGTAAATGGATCCAAATTCCAAGAAGACAGCAGCAGTTCAGTCCCAGGATAGCACGAATAAGAAAAAAAACCAATATACTGCATCTTATCCCACAGAAAGACCATCGTGAATCAAACGCGGTACAGTTCTTTGAGAAAAGTGAATATTTTTCCCAGTGTGTCGAAAATATGGCTTAGGCCATTGTACTGAACTTTCATCCACGCAGGGTGAATGTGGTAGCCGGTGATGTTCTTCTCCTTCAGTGCTTTGGAGGCTGGTCTGAACTGAACTGAACAAGATCCACGTTCATATCCGGGAAAGGCTGACCCTCTTGCCATCAATGGTGATGTCCCCTTTGGCTCTTGCGAATCGCAGTATCTTCTCCCTGTTCTGGAGACGGAGGAACCTGATCAGGACGGCCTGTGGGGGCTCACCTGGCCGGGGTTTTGGTGCTGATGTTCTGCGGGCACCTTCGATTTCCAGCGGCTTGGTGAAGTTGATTATGTCTAGGACATCAGGAATCGGACCGGGTCACGGCCCTCGCTGTCCTCTTTCAATCCCACCACAGAAGATATTGCTACATCTGCTTTGGTTCTCCATCTGGTCTACCTTGTTTTTGAGACAGGCATTGTCCTTCTGCAGCTGTATCATAATCTGGTCATGTCGAGTGACGGTATCTTCAACTGTGCTAATGCGCAACTCAGCCTCAGTCGTTCTCGAAAGGAGATAATTCAGGGAAGATTTCAGGTTGTCAATGGAAGAATGGAGTTCAGCCGATTTCTTGTCAATTTTCAGAGAAAGACCTTTGTTACCATCTTGAATTAGCAAGCATGTTGGCAGGCTTGGAAGAGGCTGCTGAGAGCAACAGTCTGGAACTGTCTTTTGAGTTATGAGGGCTAATGCTAATCTTGCTAGCTGTGGCGTTTTCATTATCTTGGGAATCAAGAAGGTAAGTACTTGACAGTTTAACAGCCGATGTAAGAATGTTGTTTAAACATTGTTATTTAGGTAATAATAGGATAACTTTGAAGAGCTCAGTTTGTCAACGTCTGCTCAGCTCCGCGGCATCACGTGCAGATTATTTGACATGACATGCACAATTTTTTTGGCCTGATTTAGATATTTTTCTGCTTATTATTTTTGGAAATTTTGGACAGCTATTTGTTAGACAACTTGTCTATCTTCGGTCATTATTATGTGTTGCCCTAGAAGACGAAATAACCCCTTGCTCACCAGAATAATGTCTTAAATCAATAGAATGAATGATTCAATCTAGTTGACATCGAGTCGTGGCTGAACGACGACATTAAGAACATACAGCTGGTGTGTTTTTACACTATCGGCAAGACAGAACAGCAGCCTCTGGTAACACACGGGGCGGGGGTCTATGCATCTATGTAAGCAACAGCTGGTGCACGTTATCTAAGGAAGTCTCAAAGTTTTGGTCGCCAGAGGTAGAGTATCTCATGATAAGCTGTAGATCACACTATCTGCCTAGAGAGTCTACATACCACCACAGAGTGAGGTTGGCACTAAAACGACACTCAATGAGCTGTATTCCGCCATAAGCAAACAGGAAAATGCTCATCCAGAGGCGGCGCTCCTAATGGCCGGTGACTTTAATGCAGGGAAACTTAAATTAGTTTTACCGAATTTCTTTCAACATGTTAAATGTGCAACCAGAGGGAAAAAAATTCTACACCACCTTTACTCCACACACAGAGATGCTTATAAAGCTCTCCCTCGCCCTCCATTTGGCAAATTTGACCATAACTCTATCCTCTTGATTCCTGCTTACAAGCAAAAATTAAAGCAGGAAGCACCAGTGACTCGGTCTATAAAAAAGTGGTGAGATGAAGCAGATGCTAAACTACAGGACTGTTTTGCTAGCACAGACTGGAATATGTTCCGGGATTCTTCCGATGGCATTGAGGACTACACCACATCAGTCACTGGCTTTATCAATAAGTGCACCAAGGACGTCGTCCCCACAGTGACTGTACGTACATACCCCAACCAGAAGCCATGGATTACAGGCAACATTCGCACGGAGCTAAAGGGTAGAGCTGCCGCTATCAAGGAGCGGGACCCTAACCCAGAAGCTTATAAGAAATCCCGCTATGCCCTCTGACGCACCATCAAACAGGCAAAGCATCAATATAAGACTAAACTCGAATCGTACTACACTGTCTCCGACGCTCGTCGGATGTGGCAGGGCTTGCAAACTATTACAGACTACAAAGGAAAGCCCAGCTGAGAGCTGAGGCAAGTAACACTGAAACATGCATGAGAGCATCAGCTGCTCCGGATGACGGTGTGATCACGCTCTCCATAGCCGATGTGAGTAAGACCTTTAAACAGGTCAACATTCACAAGGCCGTTGGGCTAGACGGATTACCAGAATTTGTACTCGGGTTGCGTCACTGCCTGGTATGGCAACTGCTCGGCCTCCGACCGCAAAGCACTACAGAGGGTAGTACGTACGGCCCAGTACATCACCGGGGCCAAGCTTCCTGCCATCCAGGACCTCTATACCAGGTGGTGTCAGTAGAAGGCCCTAAAAAAAGACTCCAGCCACCCTAGTCATAGACTTTTCTCTCTGCTACCGCATGGCAAGCGGTACAGGAGCGCCAAGTCTAGGTCCAAGAGGCTTCCAAATAGCTTCAACCCCCAAGCCATAAGACTCCTGAACAGCTAATCAAATGGCTACCCAGACTATCCAACTCCCTTTATGCTGCTGCTACTCTCTGTTATCATCTATACAGAGCCACTTTAATAACCCTACCTCCATGTACATAATTACCTCAACTACCTTAATACCGGTGCCCCCACACATTGACTGTACTGGCACCCCCTTTATATAGCCCCGCTATTGTTATTTACTGCTGCTCTTTAATTATTGGTTTTTCTTATCTCTTACTTTTTTTAAATTTATTTTGGGGGTGTTTTCTTAAAACTGCATTGTTGGTTTAGGGCTTGTAAGTAAGCTTTTCACTGTAAGATCTATTGTATTCGGCGCACGTGATAAATCACATTTGATTTTATTAAAAGTTTCTGCTTCTTTTGCGGCAGAAAGACGTTTAGGCACCAGGGAGAAAATGCAATAACTCAAAGCAAAACATTTTGAAAGATTTTCTGTGCAAAATGTCCAAATGACATCAGTTTGAAATAGAAACGTGTGAAAATGACCTAACATGTTTCTAATAACATTTCAGCTTGGATGCATATTTTATAAAGATACCACCTCTACACACGGTATCTAACTGTTGGTGTGCATTCTTTTAAGATGCCGAATGAACGAAATCTTATTCCTCCACTCCTCTTCCCGGTCCTTTTTTTTGCCTGTATTTGGTGTATCAATTTATGGCAAGAAATGCTTCTTTCTGCAAGAATTAGTATTAAAACTATGTGAGAGGTTATAGACCTGCAATCAGTGTCCAGATTTCAGTTTCCATTCAACCCATCTGAACAGTAGTCTTGACGTGCTATAGGCCTATTTGAAGTCCCCTTCATGTGACTATCAAATTTGCATAGTGCCTCACATCGCACATAACATGGCTTCAATCATCCTCTTTTACCACATCACCAAATATTTTCTGGCCCTTCCTTCTCTTTATTTTCAAATCTCCATTTCACAGCTTTTCTCTCACTGCATGTTGTTGTTGTCCTTTTTGACTCCATGGGTGACATTAGCTTTTTCTGCCCATTACCAAAAGCATTTGGTGATTGGCATGTAGACTATTTGATACATTTATGGATTTTTTAAGATATTGTTTTCTCTTTATTCAACCCACCCGCCACCCACCCGCCCTTCATCCACACAATATTTAATGACCTAAACCTGCCTGCCCTGCAGATATAACCACGGGGACTGAGGGTTATGAGTCAACCCTCGCATCACTAATCCACACAATATTATATGACCCTAAACTTGCCCGCCTCGCGGATATAACCACAGGGACTGAGGGTTATGAGTCAACTTGCACAATACTAGTGTGTGTGTGTGTGTGTGTGTGTGTGTGTGTGTGTGTGTGTGTGTGTGTGTGTGTGTGTCTGAGAAATATTGAACCTGCCAAGACTGTCTGACAAGAATTCTCCTCTCTCTCTCTAACACACAAATACAAACACACACACACTATAGTCCTGCTCGTGCATGGAAGATATATTATTCACAGGAACAATGTCTTGCCAGTGATGAATAAAAACATTAGCATGAGGAGAAAAAAAAAAGTGTATTTATATCTCACACCCTGAATGTATTATCTATTCTCTATCTCTCTCTCTCTCTCTCTCTCTTCTCTTCACCCTCTGCTTCTCCTTATACCTTTTTTTCACTCTCCCCTTGTAACTCTTTCCCCTCACCTCTTGTCTTAACCTCTCGGTGTTGCTTTCTCCCTCCCCTCTTTCCTCTCCCTCATGTCTCAACCTGCCCCCTTCTCTCTCCCCCCTCCCTCCCTCCCTCCCTCTTTACGCTGTCTGGCCAGCTGACAGGGAGCGATAGACCATTTTGTCGTCCGCGTAAGGACTCATAGGGACTGAGCATTGCTGGCCTGCTGAATGGCAGCACACTGTAGCAGTGTCTGCTAACATTTAGTCACTATCCTTATTATTCCACCATCCCTCTTTTCTTATCTCCCTTTTCTCTCCCCCTCTTTCTCACCCAATTGCTCTGCCTCTCTTCTCCTCCTCTGGCTACCATCCCTTTAATCCCACAATCATTCTTTACTACATTCCTCCTTTCGCTGTCCCTCTCACCCTTTCTACCTCTCTCCCTCTTTCCCTTGCTCATTCTCTCCGAGCTATGTTAGCATCCATGGCAACAGAAGGCTACCATCCATTTTATGAGTTCATCTCTCTCTTTATTTCTCCCACTCTACCTTTCCCTTTTTCCCATTCCCTTGCGATGCCAGTGGGTGTTGCTAAAATGGTTAGTGGCTAACCGACGGTAGTCTAGCTGTCAGTGTCAGTCAGAATTGACCTATTTACGGTGGCTAATTCATCATGGCAGTGAGTGCTTAGACATTGTGGGCATAATTACCCCTGCATAGTAAACAAGAGCCAGTCAGTATGGTGATTTATGACCGTGTCACTGCACCGGAACGCACACAAGATGCCATACACACACACACACACACACACACACACACACACACACACACACACACACACACACACACACACACACACACACACACACACACAGACACACACACACACACACACACAGGCACCTCTACATACAAGGAGAAGAGGATGAGATGGTCTTGGGCAACAAGGGACAGTTCCTTAACAGGTGGTGGGTACAGGGCGGGGGTCTTAGGTAGTGAAGGAAAGGAATGGCCCAATGGTCAATAACTCATTGAATCAACGTTGCTTCCACGTCATTTCAACTTGGGTAACTAAGTAATCAACATAAAGGCATTCCATATATTCTTTACCCAGCTTTTAACCTAAATCCAATGACATGGTGAATTTTGTTGATGATTTCACGTTGAATTCACGTTCGTTGACAACGAAACCAAACATAAAATCAAAACCAGATGTTGAACTGACGTCGGTGCCCAGTTGGGAGAGAGGGGGTGTTGGGAATTTGGAAGAACAGGAAGAGAGTAAGGGGAAAGTGCTTCAAATCAAATCAAATAACATTTTATTTGTCACATACACATGGTTAGCAGATGTTAATGCGAGTGTAGCGAAATGCTTGTGCTTCTTATTCCGACCATGCAGTAATATCTAACAAGTAATCTAACCTAACAATTTCACAACAACTACCTTATACACACAAGTGTAAAGGAATGAATAAGAATATGTACATAAAAAGATATGAATGAGTGATGGCCGAGCGGCATAGGCAAGATGCAGTAGATGGTATAGAGTACAGTATATACATATGAGATGAGTAATGTAGGGTATGTAAACATTATATAAAGTGCCATTGTTTAAAGTGGCTAGTGATACATTTATTAAAAATGTTCCATTATTAAAGTGGCTAGAGTTGAGTCAGTATGTTGGCAGCAGCCACTTAATGTTAGTGATGGCTGTTTAACAATCTGATGGCCTTTTGATAGAAGCTGTTTTTCAGTCTCCGCTTTGATGCACCTGTACTGACCTCGCCTTCTAGATGATACCGAGGTGAACAGGCATTGGCTCGGGAGGTTGTTGTCCTTGAAGATCTTTTTGGCCTTCCTGTGACATCAGGTGGTGTAGGTGTCCTGGAGGGCAGGTAGTTTGCCGCCAGTGATGCGTTGTGCAGACCTCACTACCCTCCCTCTGGAGAGCCTTACGGTTGTGGCGGAGCAGTTGCCGTACCAGGCGGTGATACAGCCTGACAGGATGCTTTAGATTGTGCATCTGTAAAGGTTTGTGAGTGCTTTTGGTGACAAGCCGAATTTCTTCAGCCTCCTGGGGTTGAAGAGGTGCTGCTGTGCCTTCTTCACCACGCTGTCTGTGAGGTTATTTTCCCGACACCACACTTCGAGGGCCCTCACCTCCTCCCTGTAGGCCGTCTCGTTGTTGTTGGTAATCAAGCCACCACTGTAGTGTTGTCTGCAAACTTGATGATTGAGTTGGAGGCGTGCATGGCCACGCAGTCGTGGGTGAACAGGGAGAACAGGAGAGGGCTGAGAATGCACCCTTGTGGTGCCCCAGTGTTGAGGATCAGCGGGGTGGAGATGTTGTTACCTACCCTCACCACCTGGGGTGGCCCGTCAGGAAGTCTAGGAACGTGTTGCACAGGGCGGGGTTGAGACCCAGGGTCTCTTGAGCCTCTCGTCCCGTAAGCGGGATCAACATCCAGGGAAAAACTCCTAGCGACATTAGCATAACGAAATTATTATTTTTTTTTTTCAAATATAGGACTGTCTCATATCGTTTTATAGATACACCTCTCCTGAATCGACCCACGTCGTCCGATTTCAAAAAGGTTTTACAGGAAAAGCAAAACATTAGATTATGTTAGAGGAGTACATGGTAAAAGTAGCAACATAGCCATTTTCCGACCAACCACATGCATCACAAATAACCAAAAAACAGCTAAATGCAGCACTAACCTTTTACAAACTTCATCAGATGACACACCTAGGACATCATGTTACACAATGCATGCATTCTTTTGTTCAATAAAGTTCATATTTATATATAAAAACAGCATTTTACATCGGCACCTGACGTTGACTAACTATTTTCCCTCAAATGCATCCCGGGAAACAGTGCTACAATTTACTCAATTACTATTCGAAAACATTTTTAAAATGTAATATTGTCATTCTAAGATTTATAGATGAATATCTCTTGAAAGCACCTGTCATACCAGAATTAAAAATAACTTTACTGGGTAATCACACTTTGCGATAAAAGGGGATGCGATACTCAGAAAATTAGCTAGTAAACCCAGCTCGGCGCCATCTTGGAACAATCGCATATCACATCTAATCTTGTATACTATTGTCAATAATCCCTTACCTTTAGTTGTCTTCATCAGAAAGCACTTCCAGAAATCCCAGGTCCACAACAAATGTATTTTCGGTCGAAAAAGTCCATCCTTTATGTTCCATTAGCTTGCTGTTGTTAGCGCGTCTGAGGCTGTATCCAAATGCTCCGTCGGGCGCGGGACAGCGGTTTCGAAAAATAACATTTTTCCCCCATTTAGGTTCGTTCAAACATGTCAAACGTTGTATAACATAAATCTTCAGGGCCTGTTTCAACAAGAGAGCCAATAAGATTCTAGGGGGACGATTGTATTGTGTCTCAAAACGTTTCGAAAGGAGGGGGTAGACAGGGCCGCCGACGTCATAATGGTGATGGCCCTCCTCCTGTGACCAATTTCCACAGCGTCTCATTCATTCAGTTTCGACAGTAGAAGGCTCAAAACACTTTGTAAAGACTGGGGACATCTAGTGGAAGCAATAGAAAGTGTTCAATGAACAATAGCTCACGGTGTGATTAATAGGCAAAGATGTGAAGTTGAGTCCACAATTCAGAATTCCACTTCCTGTTTCAATCGGTCTCGGGGTTTTGACTGCCATATGAGTTCTGTTATACTCACAGACACCATTCAAACAGTTTTAGAAACTTTAGGGTGTTTTCTATCCACAGGTATTAATTATATGCATATCCTAGCTTCTGAGTTTGATTAGTAGGCCGTTGAAAATGGGCACGAATTTTTTTCAAAATGCGCTGTGGCGCCCCCTATCCTAGGGTAAGTCCAAGAAGTTAATGACGAGTTTGGAGGGTACTATGGTGTTGAAGGCTGAGCTATAGTCAATGAACAGCATTCTTACATAGGTATTCTTCTTGTCCAGATGGGTTAGGGCAGTGGACAGTGTGATTGTGATTGTGTCGTCTGTGGACCTATTGGGGCAGTAAGCAAATTGGAGTGGGTCTAGGGTGTCAGGTAGGGTGGAGGTGATGTGGTCCTTGACTAGTCTCTCAAAGCACTTCATGATGACGGAAGTGAGTGCTACGGGGCGGTAGTCATTTAGCTCAGTTACCTTAGCTTTCTTGGGAACAGGAACAATGGTGGCCCTCTTGAAACATGTGGGAACAGCAGACTGGGATAAGGATTGATTGAATATGTCCGTAAACACACCAGCCAGCTGGTCTGCGCATGCTCTGAGGACGCGGCCGGGGATGCCGTCTGGGCCAGCAGCCTTGCGAGGGTTAACACGTTTAAATGTTTTACTCACATTGGCTGCGTTGAAGGAGAGCCCGCAGGTTTTGGTAGCAGGCCGTGTCAGTGGCACTGTATTGTCCTCAAAGCGAGCAAAGAAGTTGTTTAGTCTGTCTGGGAGCAAGACATCGTGGTCTACGACGGGGCTGGTTTTTCTTTTGTAGTCCGTGATTGACTGTAGACCCTGCCACATACCTCTCGTGTCTGAGCCGTTGAATTGTGACTCCACTTTGTCTCTATACTGACTCTTAAGCTTGTTTGATTGCCTTGCGGAGGGAATAGCTACACTGTTTGTATTCGGTCATGTTTACGGTCACCTTGCCCTGATTAAAAGCAGAGGTTCGCGCTTTCAGTTTTGCGCGAATGCTGCCATCAATCCAGGGTTTCTGGTTGGGGAATGGGTACAAATTCACCGATGCACTTGCTAGTAAACTCGCTCACCGAATCAGCGTATTCATCAATGTTGTTGTTCGACGTTATGCGGAACATATCCCAGTCCACGTGATCGAAGCAATCTTGAAGCGTGGAATCCGACTGGTCGGACCAGCGTTGAACAGACCTGCGGTCGGTGCTTCCTGTTTTAGTTTCTGTCTATAGGCTGGGAGCAACAAAATGGAGTCGTGGTCAGCTTTTCCGAAAGGAGAGCGGGGGAGGGCCTTATATGCGTTGTGGAAGTTAGAATAACAATGATCCAGGGTTTTGCCAGCCCGGGTTGCGCAAACGATATGCTGATCGAATTTAGGGAGCCTTGTTTTCAGATTAGCCTTGTTAAATCCCCAGCTACAATAAATGCAGTGTCAGGAGGTCTATGTGTAGCTGGTGTATAGGAGTCATGCGCAGGACAGCAGATAAGAGTAAATAAACGTATTTTACTCAACATATAAAAAATGCAATACAAAAACAGAGCCCACAATAACGGACCTACCTACATAGAAACAATCAATCACAAACAAACATGGGGGAACAGAGGGTTAAATAATGAACAAGTAATTGGGGGATTGAAACCAGGTGTGTAAGACAAAGACAAAATAAATGGAAAATGAAAGGTGGATCGGCGATGACTAGAAGGCCGGTGACGTCGACCGCCGTTTTAGTGTTACCCCCAAATTGTAATAGTGTTACCCTCCCAGTGTTTGATTTTTACCCCCCCAGTGTATTAGTGTCACCCCCCAGTGTTCTAGTGTTACCATCCCAGTTATCCAGTGTTACCCCCCCAGTGTGTTAGTGTTACTCCCCATATAGTTAGTGTTACTCCTCAGTGTGTTAGTGTTACCCCAGTGTGTTAGTGTTACTCCAGTGAGTTAGTGTTACTCCCCAGTGTGTTAGTGTTACTCCCCATATAGTTAGTGTTACTCCTCAGTGTGTTAGTGTTACCCCAGTGTGTTAGTGTTACTCCAGTGAGTTAGTGTTACTCCCCAGTGAGTTAGTGTTACTCCTCAGTGTGTTAGTGTTACTCCCCAGTGTGTTAGTGTTACTCCCCAGTGTGTTAGTGTTACTCCCCAGTGTGTTAGTGTTACTCCCCATATAGTTAGTGTTATCCCCATATAGTTAGTCTTACTCCGCAGTGTGGTAGTGTTACCCCAGTGTGTTAGTGTTACTCCCCTGTGTGTTAGTGTTACTCCCCAGTGTGTTAGTGTCATCCCCAGTGTGTTAGTGTTACCCCAGTGTGTTAGTATTACTCCCTAGTGTGTTAGTGTTACTCCCCAGTGTGTTAGTGTTACTCCCCAGTGTGTTAGTGTTACCCCAGTGTGTTAGTGTTACTCCCCAGTGTGTTAGTGTTACTCCCCAGTGTGTTAGTGTTACTCCCCAGTGTGTTAGTGTTACCCCAGTGTGTTAGTGTTACTCCCCAGTGTGTTAGTGTTACTCCCCAGTGTGTTAGTGTTACCCCAGTGTGTTAGTGTTACTCCCCAGTGTGTTAGTGTTACTCCCCAGTGTGTTAGTGTTATCCCCATATAGTTAGTGTTACTCCCCAGTGTGTTAGTGTTACTCCCCAGTGTGTTAGTGTTACTCCCCAGTGTGTTAGTGTTACTCCCCAGTGTGTTAGTCTTACTCCCCAGTGTGTTAGTGTTACTCCAGTGTGTTAGTATTACTCCCCAGTGTGTTAGTGTTACTCCCCAGTGTGTTAGTGTTACTCCCCAGTGTGTTAGTGTTACTCCCAAGTGTGTTAGTGTTACTCCCCAATGTGTTAGTGTTACTCCCCAGTGTGTTAGTGTTACTCCCCAGTGTGTTAGTGTTACTCCCCAATGTGTTAGTGTTACTCCCCAGTGTGTTAGTGTTACTCCCCAGTGTGTTAGTGTTACTCCCCAGTGTGTTAGTGTTACTCCCCATATAGTGAGTGTTACTCCCCAGTGTGTTAGTGTTATCCCCAGTGTGTTAGTGTTACTCCCCAGTGTGTTAGTGTTACTCCCCATATAGTTAGTGTTACTCCCCAGTGTGTTAGTGTTACTCCCCAGTGTGTTAGTGTTACTCCCCATATAGTTAGTGTTACTCCCCAGTGTGTTAGTGTTACCCCAGTGTGTTAGTGTTACTCCCCTGTGTGTTAGTGTTACTCCCCAGTGTGTTAGTGTTACTCCCCAGTGTGTTAGTGTTATCCCCAGTGTGTTAGTGTTACTCCCCAGTGTGTTAGTGTTACTCCCCAGTGTGTTAGTGTTATCCCCAGTGTGTTAGTGTTACTCCCCAGTGTGTTAGTGTTACCCCAGTGTGTTAGTGTTACCCCCCAGTGTGTTAGTGTTACTCCCAGTGTGTTAGTGTTACTCCCCAGTGTGTTAGTGTTACTCCCCAGTGTGTTAGTGTTTACTCCCAGTGTGTTAGTGTTACACCCAGTGTGTTAGTGTTACCCCAGTGTGTTAGTGTTACTCCCCAGTGTGTTAGTGTTACTCCCAGTGTGTTAGTGTTACTCCCCAGTGTGTTAGTGTTACTCCCAAGTGTGTTAGTGTTACCCCCCCAGTGTGTTACTCCCCAGTGTGTTAGTGTTACCCCCCCAGTGTGTTACTCCCCAGTGTGTTAGTGTTATCCCCCCAGTGTGTTACTCCCCAGTGTGTTAGTGTTACCCCCATATAGTGAGTGTTACTCCCCAGTGTCTTAGTGTTACTCCCCAGTGTGTTAGTGTTACTCCCCAGTATGTTAGTGTTACTCCCGTGTGTTAGTGTTACTCCCCAGTGTGTTAGTGTTACTCCCCAGTGTGTTAGTGTTACTCCCCAGTGTGTTAGTGTTACTCCCCATATAGTTAGTGTTACTCCCCTGTGTGTTAGTGTTACTCCCCAGTGTGTTAGTGTTACTCCCCAGTGTGTTAGTGTTACTCCCCAGTGTGTTAGTGTTACTCCCCAGTGTGTTAGTGTTACTCCCTAGTGTGTTAGTGTTACTCCCCAGTGCTTTAGTGTTACTCCCCAGTGTGTTAGTGTTACTCCCCAGTGTGTTAGTGTTACTCCCCAGTGTGTTAGTGTTACTCCCCAGTGTGTTAGTGTTACTCCCCAGTGTGTTAGTGTTACTCCCCAGTGTGTTAGTGTTACTCCCCAGTGTGTTAGTGTTACTCCCCAGTGCTTTAGTGTTACTCCCTAGTGTGTTAGTGTTACTCCCCAGTGTGTTAGTGTTACTCCCCAGTATGTTAGTGTTACCCCAGTGTGTTAGTGTTACTCCACAGTATGTTAGTGTTACTCCCCATATAGTTAGTGTTACCCCTAGTGATGCAATAGAGTAACAAGTACCTATTTTTCATCTTCTCCTACATTTCTATCCAAGTTGGTGGTGAAAATATTACATTGCTATCACAGTGGATCTTCATCTGTGTCTGTTTAAAAATGCATCACTGAGTGCTGTGACGGCTGTATTGTGGAGCTGAGGGCCAGCTTCAGAGGAAACGAGAAGAGAGAGAGAGAGATAGGAGCGATAGAGAGAGAGAGGGTGGGTGAGAAGGAGAAAAGGATAGGAGAGGGGGAGGAGAGAGAGAGAGAGGAGAGAAACAATGAAAGATTTATGACAGGCATAGGCAGCAGAGAGCTGCTTTATCTCACCATTATTAACCAAATCACCTCTGAAAGATTCCACACAAATCACTGTAGATCACAGACTGAATATGATACCACTCTATTTCTATCCCTGCCTAACTTGGTTATTCTCTCTTCCTCTTTCTCCTTCCTCTTTCTCCTTCCTCTGGCACCTTCCTCTGCCTTTTTCCTCTCCTACCTCTGCCTCCTTCCTCTGTCTCCATCCTCTGTCTACTTCCTCTGTCTCCTTACTCTGTCTCCTTACTCTGTCTCCTTCCTCTGCCTCCTTCCTCTGCCACCTTCCTCTGCTTTCTTCCTCTTTCTCCTTCCCCTTCAACCTTCCTCTGTCTATTTCCTCTGGCACCTTTCTCTGTCTCCATCCTCTGTCTCCTTCCTCTGTCTCCTTGTCTCCTTCCTCTGCCTCTTTCCTCTGCCTCCTTCCTCTGACTCCTTCCTCTGGCATCTTCCTCTGTCTCCTTCCTCTGCCTCCTTTCTCTGCCTCCTTCCTCTGACTGCTTCCTCCTTCTCCTTCTTCTGCCTCCTTTCTCTGTCTCCTTCCTCTGTCTCCTACCTCTGTCTCTTTCCTCTGGCACATTCCTCTGGCACCTTCCTCTGTCTCCATCCTCGGTCTCCTTCCTCTGACTCCTACCTTTGGAACCTTCCTTTGTCTCCTTCTTCTGTCTCCTTCATCTGCCTCCTTCCTCTCCTTCCTCTGTCTCATTCCTCTGACTCCTTCCTCTGACTCCTTCCTCTGACTCCTTCCTCTGTCTACTTCCTCTGTCTACTTCCTCTGCCTCCTTCCTCTGCATCCTTCCTCTGACTGCTTCCTCTGTCTCCTTCTTCTGCCTCCTACCTCTGTCTCCTTCCTCTGTCTCCTTCCTCTGCCTCCTTCCTCTGCCTCCTTCCTCTGCTTCCTTCCACTGTTTCCATCCTCTGACTCCTTCCTCTGGCATCTTCCTCTGCCTCCTTCCTCTGACATCTTCCTCTGGCCCTTCCTCTGTCTCCTTCCTCTGCCTCCTTCCTCTGCCTCCATCCTCTGTCTCATTCCTCTGACTCCTTCCTCTGACTCCTTCCTCTATCTACTTCCTCTGTTTACTTCCTTTGCCTCCTTCCTCTGACTGCTTCCTCTGCTTCCTTCCTCTGTCTCCCTCCTCTGCCTCCTTCCTCTGTCTCCTTCCTCTGTCTCCTTCTTCTCCTTCCTTCCTTTTTCTCCTTCCTCCGACTCCTTCCTCTGTCTCCTACCTCTGCCTTCTTCCATCTCCATCTTCTGCCTCCTTCCTCTGTTTCCTTCCTCTGTCTCCTTCCTGTGTCTCCTTCCTCTGCATTCTTTCTCTGTCTCCATCTTCTGCCTTCTTCCTCTGCCTCCTTCCTCTGTCTTTGTCTTCTGCCTTCTTCCTCTGCTTCCTTCCTCTGTCTCCTTCTTCTGCTTTCTTCCTCTGTCTCCTTCCTCTGCCTACTTCCTCTGTCTCCTTCCTCTGTCTCCTCCTTCCTCTGCCTTCTTCCGTCTCCATCTTCTGCCTCCTTCCTCTGCCTCCTTCCTCTGTCTCCTTCCTCTGCCTCCTTCCTCTGCCTCCTTCCTCTGTCTCCTTCCTCTGCCTCCTTCTTCTGCTTCCTTCCTCTGTCTTCTTCGTCTGTCTCCTTCTTCTGCATTCTTTCTCTGTCTCCATCTTCTGTCTTCTTCCTCTGCCTCCTTCCTCTGTCTTTGTCTTCTGCCTCCTTCCTCTGTCTCCTTCCTCTGTCTCCTTCCTCTGCCTTCTTCCTCTGCTTCCTTCCTCTGTCTCCTTCTTCTGCTTCCTTCCTCTGTCTCCTTCCTCTGTCTCCTTCCTCTGTTTCCTTCCTCTGCCTCCTTCCTCTGCCTCCTTCCTCTGCCTCCTTCCTCTGTCTCCTTCTTCTGCTTCCTTCCTCTGCCTCCTTCCTCCGACTCCTTCCTCTGTCTCCTACCTCTGCCTTCTTCCGTCTCCATCTTCTGCCTCCCTCCTCTGCCTCTTTCCTCTGTCTCCTTCCTCTGTCTCCTTCTTCTGCTTCCTTCCTCTGTCTCCATCCTCTGTCTCCTTCCTCTGCCTCCTTCCTCTGCCTCCTTCCTCTGTTTCCTTCCTCTGTGTCCTTCTTCTGCTTCCTTCCTCTGTCTCCTTCCCCTGTCTCCTTCCTCTGCCTCCTTCCTCTGTCTCTTTCCTCTGTCTCCTTCCTCTGTCTCCTTCCTCTGTCTTTCCAGTTCTGTATCTCTCACTTTTTTTGTATTATCTCTTTCTCTTTCTCTTTTCCTCTCTCTCCCCCTCTCTCTTTCTAACACTCCCTCCCTTTCCCTCACCCTCTCTGTCCTCCTCTCCTTATTTCCTTTTATTCTCCTCCTTTCTCCATCCTGTATCTCCAATACTGTTCCCTCCCTCTCTCCATCCATCCCTCCCTCTCTTCCCAGTCTAGCTCTCCCATAGGGTCTACAGGACAACAAATTGACCTATGTTGTCTGTTTTCTCCAGACCCAGGTTATCTCTATGTAGATAGATCTCTGGGCTCTCTCTAACGTGCAAGCTGTTCTAATCAATGGGAGTTCACCCCCCACACACTCTTCTCTTTCTCTCTAACCCCCTGGGGGAGCAAGCCACCTTAGTTGAACAGGTTAATGTTCTGACAGTTTGAGATGCGCTTGTGAAATTTCAATCCCGCATCTGTTTTATCGTCACTGATTTAGGAAGAAGGGTTGGAGTGCGGGAGGGAGAGAGTAAGGGAAGGAGGGAAGCACTTGCACAGCACAGTAGCTTAAACAGATGAGAGACCACAGCTGCAGACCTAGAAAGAAATTGGTCTGTGTGAGCTTGTTGCCCCCAAGTGGTGATAAAATTGTAGACATATACAGTGGCTTGCGAAAGTATTCAACCCCCTTGGCATTTTTCCAATTTTGTTGCCTAACAACCTGGAATTAAAATGAATTTTTTGGGGGGGTTGTATCATTTGATTTACACAAAATGCCTACCACTTTGAAGATGCTAAATCTTTTTTATTGTGATTCAAACAAGAAATAAGACAAAAAAAACTGAAAACTTGAGACTGCATAACTATTTACCCCCCACCCCCCCAAAGTCAATACTTTGTAGAGCCACCTTTTGCAGCAATTACAGCTGCAAGTCTCTTGGGGTATGTCTCTATAAGCTTGGCACATCTAGCCCCTGAGAATTTTGCCCATTCTTCAAGGTAAAACTGCTCCAGCTTCTTCAAGTTGGATGGGTTCCGCTGGTGTACAGCAACCTTTAAGTCATACCACAGATTCTCAATTAGATTGAGGTCTGGGCGTTGACTAGGCCATTCCAAGACATTTAAATGTTTCCCCTTAAACCTCTCAATTGTTACTTAGCAGTCTGCTTAGGGTCATTGTCCTGCTGGAAGGTGAACCCCATCCCAGTCTCAAATCTCTGAAAGACTGAAATAGGTTTCCCTCAAGAATTTCCCTGTATTTAGCGTCATCCATCATTCCTTCAATTCTGACCAGTTTCCAGTCCCTGCCGATGAAAAACATCCCCACATCATGATGCTGCCACCACCATGCTTCACTGTGGGGATAGTGTTCTTGGGGTGATGAGAGGTGTTGGGTTTGAGCCAGACATAGTATTTTCCTTGATGGCCAAAAAGCTACATTTTAGTCTCATCTGACCAGAGTGACTTCTTCCATATGTTCGGGGAGTCTCCCACATGTCTTTTGGCGAACACCAAATGTGTTTGCTAATTTTTTTCTTTAAGCAATGGCTTTTTTCTGGTCACTCTTCTGTAAAGCCCAGCCCTGTGGAGTGTATGGCTTAAAGTGGTCCTATGGACAGATACTCCAATCTCCTCTGTGGAGCTTTGCAGCTCCTTCAGGGTTATCTTTGGTCTCTTTGTTGCCTCTCTGTTTAATTCCCTCCTTGCCTGGTCTGTGAGTTTTGGTGGGCCACCCTCTCTTGGCAGGTTTGTTGTGGTGCCATATTCTTTACATTGTTTTAATAATGGATTTAATGGTGCTCGTGGGATGTTCAAAGTTTCTGATATTTTTTTAATAACCCAACCCTGATCTGTAATTCTCCACAACTTTGTCCCTGACCTGTTTGGAGAGCTCCTTTGTCTTCATGGTGCCACTTGCTTGGTAGTGCCTCTTGCTTAGTGGTGTTGCAGACTCTAGGGCCTTTCAGAACAGGTGTATATATATTGAGATCATGTGACAGATCATGTGACACTTAGATTGCACACATGTGGCCTTTATTTAATGAATTATGTGACTTCTGAAGGTAATTGGTTGCACCAGATCTTAATTAGGGGCTTCATAGCAAAGTGGTGAATACATACGCACGCACCACTTTTCCGTTTTTTTTTTTTAAATCTATTTTTTAAACAAGTAATTTTTTTCCATTTCGCTGCACCAATTTGGACTATTTTGTGTATGTCCATTACATGAAATCCAAATAAAAATCCATTTAAATTACAGGTTGTAATGCAACAAAATAGGAAAACCGCCAAGGGGGATGAATACTTTTGCAAGGCAATGTATGACTGTGGCAGTGCAATTAGCAGGTCACTAGATGATTGAACTGATCAAGGCTAATTTGGGGCAATGATGTCTTTCATTGAGCTCAGTAAAACAATTGTATATTCATATTTTCAGAGAACAAGTCATTTGATAGATATTTGTTGATATTTAAATGCTTGGCCATAGTGGGGGGTAGATACAAGATGTGAAAGAAGAGCATTTTAAGCATGAGGCGAGAAGAGAACTGTGGAGAGTGTTTGTGATAGATGAAATGAAAGAGGGAATTAAAGAGAGAAAAAATATATAAAAATTGGCAGAGTAATCAGGAGAGTGTGGATGAGAGAGACATACAAAGGGGGAAAGAAAGATACTGAGGATGGAGAGAGAGACTAAGATAAAGAGAGAGAAACAGACAAGCAGCAAAAGAGGGATTTCATAAAGAGAGAAGAGACTGAGAAGAGAGGAAGAGAGAGAGAGTAAAAGGATGAACCCAAAAGAGAGAATGAGAAGGAGAGATAAAATGAACTAAGACTTCCAAGACCACGGGTGATAAAGAGAACAAGAGAACGAAAAGTTGAGTGAGAATAGATATGAGAGCATGAGTAAGTGAATTAGGAGAGGGCTTGAGATAAACAGTGGAGAGCCGCCGCGGCCGGCCGGCTTTCTGCCGCTTTTTACATTTCATTGGATATGAATTAAATAAGCGCCGCTGATCTCTCTTGGCCCTGGTGTAATTACTGGCAGAACAACGGGGGCATTGTGGAGCCGCGCTACCATCTAAATGCTCCTCCCCACCCTGTGCGCCACCACCTAAATGTTCCCCCATCCTATTCCAGGTCACCACTGATCTTGTCTGAGAATGTCAATTATCGTCTTAAACACCGACCGGAGTGAGAGAGTAAGAGAGAGGGAAGGAGTGAGAGGGAAGGAGTGAAAGGGAGAGGGAAGGAGAGGGAAGGAGAGAGGAGGGGAGGGGCAGAGAGGGAAGGAAAGAGGATGAGAGGGAAGGAGAGAGGAGGGAAGGGGAGGGAAGGGAGAGAGGTAGTGGGAAAGAGAAGGGAGGGAAGGAGAGGGGGAGAGGAAAGAAGAGGAAAGGAGAGGGAGGAGATAGTGGGGAGAGGGAAGGAGGGGGATGAGAGGGAAGGAGGGGGAGGAGAGGGGAGAGGAAGGAGAGGGATGAGAGGGAAGGAGGGGGAGGAGAGGGGAGAGGAAGGAGAGGGATGAGAGGGAAGGAGAGGGATTAGAGGGAAGGAGAGGGGGTGAGGGATGGAGAGGGGGAAGTGGTAAGGACAAGGAAGGGAAGGAGAGTGCGAAGTGGGAAGGAGAGGGAAGTAGTGGGGGTGAGGGAAGGAGAGTGAATGAGAGGGAAGTAGTGGGGGTGAGGGAAGGAGAGGGTGGAGAAGTATGCTGATGCATATTGATCCTCTCCCTGTGTCCCCAACATAGAGACACAGGGAGGACTGCAGTAGCCCACAGCAGTAGGGCTCAGGGGAAACTGTGAAGGGGTGGTGGGTGTATTGACACAAAATGGCAGTCAATCAGCACAGAGAATCCTTTTCATTCATCCCTTCAAACTCTCTTCACCCTACCCTCTACATGAGAGTATCTCTCTCTCTCTCTCTCTCTCTGTCTCTCTCTCTGTTTAACTTTCTCCCTACCCTTTTCACTGTGAAAAAAGACCGTCTCAAAAGACCATGATTGTCTAATGAAAACATGAAAAGTAGTACACCTAAGCTGAGGTCTGATGTTTGGAGGGTGTTTGAATGTAAACCCACTGTAAATGTTTTAATACACAGAATGTGGCTTAAAACAGAAATGTAGTACACTGAAACACCCCAAGTGGTTATTTTGAAGAGAGAGACGCTTTTGGGTGTTTCAGTGCATGTAAAAGACCTTATCAAAACATAAAACCAGTGTGAAGGTGCATGTGCGTACCGATAGGACGCATGGGGAGTGAGTAGTGTCCTACCATCAAAACTGTGATTATATGTAGAAGCCAGACATAGTTTTAATCAAGCCTTTCAAATCAATAAATCAATATATCCCCAAGCAACCAGGAGAGAGTAAGCGGTCAGCGAACCAATCTGTGGGTAAAGCGATGCTGTGACTCGAACCCAACAATCCGCGGCTTCCCTTAGAGGAAAAGACAATGAACAACTTGGAGATGCAAATGAGAGCAACTAACAGCTGAATGATACCGAGGAAAACATAGCTAAAATACTCTCAATGCTCACCAAAACAAACTGTTACAATCTGTTTTTAAAAAAGTAGATTTGCTCAAAAGGTGGGAGGGAGCGTGGACAAACAGGACATCAAAACTGTCCTTCTGGAAACAAACTGGCCTTCTGGAAACAAAGGTGCAATCTTTAGAAGATGAACTGGACCAGCTAGAAAACAGATTGAGACAAAATAATATGAGAATATTTGTCCCTACCGGAAGACGAGGAAAAATGAGACCTTTCCAGTTACGTGATCAAGCTGATATCAGAGGATGTTGGCGAGGATATAACACTGGAGGATATGGAGCGATGCAATAGGATTGGCGTGAAACAGAAGAACACTAAATACCCTCGCAAGGTAATCTTTAAGCTGTGGAACCAGTCAATCAAAGTCAACCTTGTGAAGACACAGGGGGGAAAGGAGATAAAAATCCATGGCCAGTCCATTCAATTCGTCCAGCACCTGTCTGCTAAACTGAGGTAAAAACGCAAGCAATTCATTCTGAACAGACAGTCAATGGAAGAAAATGGAATCAAGTCTCAACTCCGATTCCCGGCTGCAGGAAACTTTTCCAGTTGAAAGAGAGCCCAGTTTCCAGAGGAGAGGCAGAAGCAGAAAAAAGTGATAAACACACTAGGCTATATACAGTAAAAGGCGGCAGGTAGCCTAGCGGTCAAGAGCGTTGGGCCAGTAACCGAAAGGTCGCTGGTTTGAATCCCTGAGCCGACTAGGGGAAAAATCTGTTGATGTGCCCTTGAGCAAGGCATTTGACTCTAATTGTAAGTTGCTCTGGATAAGAGCGTCTGCTAAAATCACAAAACATATATATATATATATATATATATATATATATATATAATGCCCAAAACCAGCTTATCATAAATTGAGACAATATTCTTTCCCCAATCTAGACTCTATTGTCCCCAAATAACTGTTATTCTCTAGGAAGTAACAATGGAATTAGCCGATAATAATGAGATACATGGACAGTGAAAATACAATAGAAAAGAGGAATTACAAACTGTGTAGTTCAAACCCTGAATTCGGATTGGCTGTAATTTTAACTTCCAAATGAGAGAATTGGGTTTCATAAGGAAAGTGCCCTGCCCGATCAGTGGCCCAACCCTTTGTAGAGACATGGGGTTATAAACGATGAAACGCCTCCTTCCCCCCTCTCCACTATATAAGCTTTTGACGAAAATACATTCACGATGTTCCAGTACGGGAGGACTGCAGCCTCTGCGTCAGAAGGACACACATGTTAACTAAACCATATCAAGGACAGAACTAAGCCAACCTCGGCGTGAGCTTTGATGGCGAATGGTATGAACTTTGAGCTTATTCACTACAGAAGTGATACTTCCTAGCCATTGAGTTAGCCGCTGCTAACGTGGGCTAGGAAAGGACGGACGACGGATCCAGTCTAACAACCAGACGAAGATACCACCACGTATCCATTACCACTAGAGACATTCTTCCACTACAGGAAGATCTGTTGGCCAACCCGGCCAGCATCTACGACCAATCTACCGAAGCGCAGCTCAGAGTAAATATTTATTGCATTTTCCTTTTCCAAATGGGCAGTAATTTAGAATGCATAAGATAATGTGTTTACGATAGCATAGCTGCTGTTTCTTTGTTCCTAAATCTTCCCGCTCTTTCATTCAAGCCCAACCCCCTTTTCCTTTGTGTAACCAGCCATGATACAGGCTCCGTTCACCAGGACGTACAGTTCAACGTACAGTTCCAAGACTGTATGTTTAGCATTGGTATTGCTATCATTTTATTATACGGATTTAAATTGAAAATAAGTGATACAAAATTGTATCACATTACATTTTTTGTCACCTTTGAATATGTTTTAGTTTCAAACGTATAATAAAATTATAGCAATACCAATGCTAAACATACAGTCTTGGAACTGTACGTTGACAATGGTTAAGGTAAAATTCAATTACAGTTAATAAAATAATATGCTACAGAAACCAGTGGTTACAAAAAGCTATACATTACCTACATGTATGTATTTATACTATGATCCTCCCATTGTATGGAATGCCATGTCTGCTTAAATGTTTTATTTGTTTCCTCAATGATAGACCGAACAGATAAGGTAAACTTTCATTCTATAGAAGTAAAGACCAACAAAATCCAACTTATCATATGGAATGTGCACGGGGTCCATGATGGGGAAAAAAGCATATGGTTCTCGAACAGATTGTCAGCAGATGTGGTTTTTGTGCAAGAGTTACATAAAAAAAGAGAAGTGTAATATTTAAAGAGGAGCTGGGTTGGAGAGGCCTATGCTTCCATCTATGGAAGTAACAACATTAAGTGTAGGTATCCTGATAAATAAGAAGACATAATTGTCCCTTATATCCCAGCACATGGACCTAGAAGGCAGATTTCTAATGTTGAATGGCACAATACATGCCATAAATACACATTGATTTCATTGTATATCCTACCAGGGGCAAATCTGGTGTTTACTGATAGAATTCAAGCTATATTAGATCAAATCTAGACAGGAACTATTATTTTATCAGGTGTCAGTTAAATAATGCACTCGATAAGATTGACAGTTGTATTATTAAAAAAAGCTAATTTTGGGAGCCTCCAAAGAGGCTGAAAATGTTAATCTCTACAAATAATTTAGAGGACACCTGGAGATTACTATTCCCAAATCTTAACGTGGTTTTAACCTTCCAGACTTGGAATTGTATCAACTCGCTACCCAAGGCTTTTACTTGAGAGATATTGTGAAATGCACAGAAAGAGGAACAATAGGTACATATTGAAGATGCTCATCCCCAGAATCCTTTTGTGTCTATATCCAAACGATAAAGCTAAGAACATGAACAACTTCATAGTTAAGAACATTATAACAATATAAAATACACATTTTGGACTGACCGATGTAGATATTACCACACTTTTTTTATTTGAAATCTTTTGGACATCTGGGTAACCTTGAGGGAATCTTTTTTGAGTCAGAAAATTATGTTCATATGATAGGTAAGATATACAAAACCTTACAGAGAGCCTATCCAACTGACAATCTCTTCAAAAAATGTTTTTTAAACTATTGGAACCAAGACTAAAAGGCGCTGCATGGTCAATCTGACGTATGCATTGGCCGTGCAGCATTTACAGCGATCCGCCCTCTACAGAAGTCAGGGCATTCATGCTTCTTGTGCTTCACGGAGCAGCGCAGAGATGTTGTGAAGGAAGTTGTCAAGTGAGTGAGTTTGTGTTTATACAGGACCTCCCGCCCTCACCTACCGTCAACCAATCATGTCAATGCGAAGCTATACTGAGCCCTCCACATTGTTAAAAAATGTGTGAGGCACACCTCATTTTGGCCTCTGCGTACCTCCGGAGGCTCCGCAATTGCGGCACACCCTCCATACAGAGCCTCTGACCAAATTTTAAGATCAAGCATAAATTGGCTTTAAAAAAAACTGATGTTGGCCCAAGATGGAGGGAATGTTGGAGCATAACTAACAAAATTACAGTTAATGAAAGTGTTCGCTTAATCCAGTATAAAATAATGTATAGAATTATTACACAAGACAAAATTGACAAATTCTACAGCACAACAGCAGAGACATGTCTTAAGTGTAAAACTAACAATGATTCAATAATCCAGGCTTTCTGGGAATGCTATAAAGTCCAAAAGTTATGGGCGGAGCTAGAAAGTTGGCTGTCAGATGTATTACAAATTTAAACATACTTTTAATCTGTCTGCATATTTCAAGACATGGCATATGGGGATGTAGTGAGATACCCAATAGGCTGGATGATCTCTTCTCATCACTAATCTTGAAAAAACATATATACTAAAAACGTGGAAATCAATCCGCCAACATTAACACAATGGAAAAAATCTGTTATTGAAATATTGAAATATTGAAATAGCATAGGCATATAGCATATCGACAAAGCAAAAACAGGTTTTTAGAAATGTTTGCAAATTCTTCTCTGCAGATCCTCTCAAGCTCTGTCAGGTTGTCTTGGCTGTGTGCTTAGGGTTGTTGTCCTGTTGGAAAGTGAACCTTTTCCCCAGTCTGAGGTCCTGAGCGCTCTGGAGCAGGTTTTCATCATGGACCTCTCTGTACTTTGCTTCATTCATCTTTCCCTCAATCCTGACTAGCCTCCCAGTCCCTGCCACTGAAAACATCCCCACAGCATGATGCTGCCACCACCATTCTTCACCGTAGAGATGGTATTTGCCAGGTGATAAGCGGTGCCTGGTTTCTTCCAGACTTGACGCTTGGCATTCAGGCCTGATTGGTGGCGTGCTGCAAAGATAGTTGTCCTTCTGTAAGATTCTCTCATTTCCACAGAGGAACACTGGAGCTCTGCACCTGTACTGACCTCGCCTTATGGATGATAGCGGGGTGAAACTTGGTTGATGTCCTTGATGATATTTTTGGCCTTCCTGTGACATCGGGTGCTGTAGGTGTCCTGGAGGGAAGGTTGTTTGACCGCGGCGATGCGTTGGGCAGACCGCACCACCCTCTGGAGAGCCCTGCGGTTGCTGGCATTGCAGTTGCCGTACCAGGCGGTGATACAGCCCGACAGGATACTCTAAATTGTGTATCTTGTAAAAGTTTGTGGGTTTTAGGAGCCAAGCCAAATTTCTTCAGCCTCCTGAATTTGAAGAGGTGCTGTTGAGTCTTCTTCACCACACTGTCTGTGTCGGTGGACCATTTCAGATCATCAGTGATGTGTACGCCGAGGAACTTGAAGCTTTCCACCTTCTCCACTGCGGTCCCTTCGATGTGGATAAGGGCGTGCTCCCTCTGCTGTTTCTTGAAGTCCACGATTAGCTCCTTTGTTTTGTTGAAGTTGACTGAGACGTTATTTTCCTGGCACCACTCTCCCATGGCCCTCACCCCCTCCCCTCCCTGTAGGCTGTCTGGTGGTTTGAAGACTGTGCTTGACAATGCCTCCCTAAACGGTAGAAAATGACAAATGGTCAAATACATAAAACAGTATAAAACATTAAGACATCAGACAAAGTGATCTAATTCTACACTAAATGGGATTAAAAACATCATAATGGAGTTTAGAAGCCTTTGGAGAGCAGAAACGACACCAAAACAGAAGGTATCTAATTCTGCACTAAACAGGACTCGAAACACCAAAATAGTGTTTATAATCTTTGCTGTTAGTGCTCCCAGTCCATGGCAATATTTTGCACAACACTTGATTTAGTGACGCTACAACACAAGATGATGTGTTTCAATACTCCAGCAAAGGTTTTGTCTCCTTCAAGTTGGTGGCAGCTCAGTTGCCACTAGTTTTGGTGTTACAAATCACTTCATTTTGCATGTGTTCTCTCATCCATCCATCTAAGGACCTCTTCATCATGCCTCACCCCACCATAAGTCCCACTGCGCCTCAGAGGGAGTGTGTTGCTTTGATCTCACTCTCAGTACAAACAGGTAAACATCATTAAACATTTAGAGTAGGCAGAGCTGCATCTCACTAATTCACTCTGGCAACCCGGAGACACACACACACATACACACAAACAGATGCTCCCGAAACACAGGGCTTTGGTGTGTGTGCGCGTGCTAAGGAAATACTTTTGTTCCAGTATCTTGCCAAGGGCTTGTCACTTTAAAAACATGCATTCAGATAATCAGATGACATCCATGTAGATGTACATTTATGGCAAGTATTTAGTGGTGGAGGGAAAGGATCGGGGATGAAAAACACATTTCACTCAGCTATTTGGTTCCTATGAATAATTCTTAATTATTCCTACTTCTAAATGGAGATGTGTTTACCCTTGGTATGTGTATGAAGGTGTGCATCATTGTGGTTTGTGTAGGGAGGTTTGTGTTGGACTGTTGTTTATAGGTTGTGTGTTGTACCGGTGTGTATCAGTGTGCGTTGCCCTGGTGTGTTGTGTGTGTTGGCCTGGTGTGTGGTGTGTGGATGACAGGCAGGTCACCCGGGATACAAATCAGTACTCAACATCCATCCGTGTCTGACGACGTCAGGAGATGACTTGGAAAGCGGCCACTAAACCTCTGCCTGTTTCCAAAAGTTACAAGTTCGAATCCAACGATAGAAAGTTGTTTTTGAGATTTTTGTTTTAAGCTTCTCCCAAACATTAACCCTTACCTTAACCAATCAGAGTTAATGCTTAACCTTAAGATTTCGGCGTAATACTTAAACTTTACCGTAACCTTAAAAAGTCAGAGTTAATGCTTAAACTTAACCCTAACTTTAAAAAGTCAGAGTTAATGATGAAGGTGAGAGAAGTGGAGTTAAAAGGACAGGAGGAATGGAGAATAAGACAGTGACATATATGTTTTCAAACTCATTTCAGAAGCTCCGCTGGCCAACAAATCGAAAATCTAATTTTATTGGTCACATACACATATTTAGCAGATGTTATTGCGGGTGTAGCGAAATACTGGAAATCATTCTAACGTGGCCAAGGTCGGAAGTTGACGCTGTCTTGTTCTAATTGCCTAGGGGCTGTATGGGCATTCAATCAGCTTTAAAATGCAAAACTGCACTTAAAGAAATTACACTGATGCACTAGGAATACATATTGCCCCTTAAGTGCCGCCCATGTCATCTGATACAGGTTATAAATAATAAAAAGATTGCTTAGTGACATAAGCTATTCCCACATTTACTCTCACATGCATGGATGCATAAAATACTAGCATATGGATATGTACGCACACACACACACATATGCACGGAGACATAATCTACACCACACACCAACAATTCAATTAATATGAAGAAGCTTTATGTGATCATAAAAGCGTAACTAAATGTGTGTGTGTGTATGTGTGTGTGTGTGTGTGTGTGTGTGTGTGTGTTCTTCAATTCCTTTGAGGTCAATCATTATCAGTCATAAACAGGGCCAGGCATTTTGGTTGCTTTTTCCACCCCTTATTTCGATAATCCGACCTCAAGTGGCTGTATAGCACCTATTCACACCATGTGTGAATTAATTGTCACGTGTCCATGATCATCTAATAATTCCATTAGTCCAAAATACATTGACATCCGTGTGGACTGACTAATAATTAAATGTTTGCTGATAATTATTCTCATCAGCAGCCTACGCTTTAGCTTTTTAAAAAAAAAAATATAATTAAAATCTTTATTTTAACAGGGAAAACAGACTGAGACCTGGATCTCTTTTACGGCTGTGCCCTGTGTAAACATGTTGACATGTAGAGTTTTAGGCATACAGACAAGAACATTTCAAACATACAAAACAAAGACACAATTCAACAGAAACAATCACAGACAACATCATATTGATCCTCCATAACATTTTTGAAATGGGCAAGGGCCACCAGAGTGTCTAACTTAAGTTGGATCTGCAGTTTGTTCCATAAATAAGGTGCAAAGGAACTAAAGGCAGTCCTACCCAACTCTGTGGAGACCGCAGGAGTCTCTAATGTAATCCACATCTGTGATCTGGTTTTAAAATTAGTATATCTAGTGGAAATTAATGATGATATATATGGAGGTAGTTTTAAAAGAAGTGCTTTATAAATAAACAAGAGAGCATGTTGCTCTCGCCTCACAGATAGAGGCCCAACTCACATGTTGATATAGGATACAGTGATGAGTTTTGTAACTATCCCCCGTGATAAACCTGAGTGCACAATGGTAAATAGCATCCAGTGGTTTTAATGTGTTTGCCGATGCATGCATATAGATAATATCACCATAATCTAAAACGGACATAAAAGTAGCCTGCACAATTTGTTTTCTATTTACGGAGGACAGACAAGCCCTGTTTCTGTAAAGGAACCCTATCTTGAATTTCAGCTTTTTTCCCAATTCAGTAACATGTTTTTTAAAAGAAAGCCTATCATCTAACCATACCCCTAAGTATTTATATGCAGAGACCTGTTTGATTTGAGTACCATCCAAGCTAGTAATTACAAAAGTGTTTCTAACTGAGAGTTTAGACCTAGAAAAAAAACATGACATTTGTTTTCTTAGTGTTTAAAACAAGTTTAAGCTGTAAAAGAGACCCCTGTAGTATCCTAAAATCAGACTCCAACTGCATTAAAGCTTGGTCCGTTGTTGGAGCAATAGAGTACATCACTATGTCATCTGCATATAAATGGAATTTACAATATCTGACATCATCACCAATGTTGTTTATATAAAGTGAGAACAATAGTGGGCCAATTATTGAACCCTGAGGGACCCCTTTAAGTAACTGTAAGGGGTCAGACTTGACCCCTGTCGACCATGACAGCCTGAGTTCTATCTTTAAGATAGTCATAAAACCATCGGCAGGCATCAGTGCCCAGTCCTATAGATGACAGCTTACTCAAAAGGATAGCATGGTCTACAGTGTCAAAAGCTTTTGACAAACAACGCAGCACAGTGCTTTCTATCATCTAAGGCATTTGCAATATAATTTACAACAAGAATAGTGGCCGATGTGGTACTGTGTTTAGATCTAAAACCAGATTGATTGGTGCTAAGAATACTGTTAGCAGAAAGAAAAGATTGTAACTGTTTGTTGACTATAGATTCTAGAATCTTTGCCAGACAAGGGAGCCTAGAGATGGGTGGATAGTTATCCAAATCACTACCGTCACCTCCCTTATGTAATGGCAGAACAAAATCTGCTTTCCACACCTTAGGGATATTTCCTGTGCTTAATGTTAGATTAAAAATGTGTGTCACTGAACCAGCAATGATAGGTGCAGCACACTTAAGTAAGAACGGGTCTAAATTGTCAGCGCCTAAGGATTTCTTAGTATCAATGGCACACAGGGCAGCGAGAACCTCTGCTTCGGTTATTTTCTGGAAACTAAAAACAAGGTTACCATTTTTCAGAGTAACGGTTGAAAAGCAAGACGAAAAATCAACTAACTGGCCAGTACCACAATGGCCACTTTTCCTTTCAAATAAAAAACCAGCAGAGATGAAATGCTTATTAAAAGCATCACAAATATCATTTTTTTCACTTAGGATACAGGAGTCTGAGATAATTTTCTTAGGAAGAGAAACAGCAGAATTCCCCCGTTTCAGTGAATTAACGGTTTTCCAGAATTTTGCAGGATCTCCTGCAGAATCTGTCATAGCATTAAGGAAGTCATTTGATTTTGCCTTTTTGACAGCTGCAGTACATGTATTTCTCCATTGCCTAAAAAACAGCCAATCAGCTTAACTTAGGGATCGGTGTCCCGTCCATGGGATGGTTGAGCTAACGTAGGCTAATATGATTAGCATGAGGTTGTAAGTAGCAAGAACCTTTCCCAGGACATAGACATATCTGATATTAGCAGAAAGCATAAATCCTTGTTAATCTAACTGCACTGTCCAATTTACAGTAGCTTTACAGTGAAAGAAAACCATGCTATTGTTTGAGGAGAGTGCACAGTTTTGAGCTTGAAAAGTTATTAATAAACAAATTAGGCACATTTGGGCAGTCTTGATACAAAATTTGAACAGAAATTAAATGGTTCATTGGATCAGTCTAAAAGTTTGCACATACACTGCTGCCTTCTAGTGGCCACAATCCACCTCATCCGCATATGTCAGTCTTCCGCATCTGCGATGTTTATCCGACCAGGAGACATCCCGAAAATCAGTCTTCTCACTGGAAAACAATGGCGTTCTCCATTTTGCTCTATGACCCCCACAACTGTCATGTGACTCATCTGATGTCGGTACCACCAATATGCCAACTTCTGTCTGTAGCATCCGAACCGTTTGGGCTTTAGCGTCCTAACCGTTTGGGCTGTAGCGTCTGGACCGTTTGGGCTGTAGCATCCGAACCGTTTGATCTGTAGCATCCAAACCGAAAATATGGTGGTTTTAAATGAGAATCTTGTGAAAAAGACTATGAGTTACAAGTTGTAACATTTTGAAATCATTATTATGTTACAGTAGTCAGACAAATGCAATAATATCTCTAAGATACAAATTGTCTCCTGACAAATAGTAAAATGTAGCAAGCTAGCAGTAACATGCTGAGCTAATTATTAAGCAACAATGTAACTTAGCTACTTGTGTTGAATTAATGAATAGAGCTAGCTAGCAACTGGCTAGTTGTTAAACATTGTGTGTGTGTGTGTGTGTGTGTGTGTGTGTGTGTGTGTGTGTGTCAAATCAAATTGTATTTGTCACATGTTTAGCAGATGTTATTGCGGGTGTAGCGAAATGCTTGTGTTTCTATCTCCAACAGTGTAGTGATATCTAACAATTTACAACAATACACACAGTACATACAACCTTGAAGTAAAATAATGGAATTAAGGAATATATAAGTATTAAGATGAGCAGTGTCAGAGTGGCATAGACTAAATACAGTAGAATACAGTATATACATTTGAGATGAGTAAAGCTAAAATATGTAAACATTACTAAAGTGACTAGTGTTCCATTATTATAGTGGCCAGTGATTCCATGTCTATGTATATAGGGCAGCAGCCTCTAAGGTGCAGGGTTACGTAAGCTGCCTAGTGAATTGCCAAAAAAGTGAGTTAATCTGATATCCAAAAGTTATTTCCTTCTGTAAGTAGCGTCATAACACAAAACAATTCCTGGCCTAATAACGTAAGAAATAACACACAACAAATAAAAATAATGCTAAGTTGCTTAGGAGCTAGAAGCAGAGCTGCCATATCTGTCAGCACCATCTTCTTCTGTGTGCGTGCGTAAGTTTTCTCCAGTGGGGTAAGACCACCCTGATAAACAAACCTGCTATTCTCTATGAGTCTGTCTCTCTATCTCCTTAGATCATTAAGGATCCCACAAGGAGTAGATATATCCTCTTTATCCCTGTAGAGAACCACTCTGCTCTGTCTGCTTCTCATCACATTCACAGATCAAGGACTCCCCCAGGGAGAGCGAGAGAGAGAGGGAGCTCATTGATTAACTCCAAAGCAGCCGATAGCATCGATCGGAGGGGACCTACTGTAAGAAGTTGTCCTTGTTATGCTGAAGTAGCTTGCAGAGGATCAGGTGGGTTATACTACTGAAGGACAAGGAACTTGGGTTCCACTTGTTGGAGCTTTTTCTTTTATTTTTATGAGGCCATGTAAGATCACATTCTCCAGTATGTGAGCCTGCATTGAGCAACCAACAAGCTAATTCTTCAGTCAAGAGGTTCTGAGTGCACATGCGGAGAGACAAAGCTACACAAGACACATACACACGGCGACACACTCATGCACACATACACTCCACACAGACTTTCTTCTACGGTTGCTCATTCATCCCTCTGGGCTGATCTCATTTGACTCCTACACCAGAGTGTGCACGCAGTGGGGCTTCCTTATTATCATCACTCTGATACACACACACACACACACACACACACACACACACACACACACACACACACACACACACACACACACACACACACACACACACACACACACACACATACACACAGTTCAAACACCGGTTGTTTATGTGTGTGGGTGATTGTGATATAATACGGACCTCCCATAGTGCACAGGCTCCGAAGTGGGAGTCGTGTGTGCGTGAGTGCGTGTGTCCGTGGGGCTGGCACTTGAAGGACTTTGTAACCCTTCAGTTCTCTGATCTCAGCAGGTAATCCGAAAAACGGTGAGAATGAGCTACATACATACTCCCACATCAGAGAGAGACAGGCAGACAGACATCAGTGGGAACTCATGGTATCTATTTCTATTTTTAAGAGAGGAAGAAAGCGATAGTGCAGTTCTGTCCATTTCTAATTTCTTCTGGAAAATGCGTTTGGCATGGGGATAGAGCATGGGGGGATTCAGGTTTGAGTCTGATTTGCAGTTCATGTTTGGAAAACTCCCTGGAAAACTTGAGAAAGCAGAGATTCTATTACCAGGGAGCCAATAGGAATGTGACTTGATGGTCATGTGACCTACTTTCAAAACTGGCATGCCAATTCAGCTCCTTGTCCTGATACTGAACCCGACCACCTCAGAACACACAATACGCACACCCTCCCAGACACGAGTGGAAACTTATGACTGTATCTCCTGGTGTGTTCTTTCATTAGGCTGTGTCAGCATATTCCAGAGCCCCTCCCAACTCTCCTTTTCTCTCTGGATGGAAAAAATGAGAGAGAAAGAAACAAAGAGTGCTGTTGGAATATGTGTCAGTTGGCCTCATAGGCTGAATATCCTCTTAGTGGAGTTGATGTGGCACAGGAGTTAGACTCACTGTCTGCTGCTAATGGGATGTTTTCACTCTCTCTCTCTCTCTCTCTCTCTCTCTCTCTCTCTCTCTCTCTTTCTCTCAATTCAAGGGCTTTATTAACATAGGAAACATATGTTTACATTGCCTAAGCAAGTGAAATAGACAATAAACAAAAGTGAAATAAACAATGCGAACAAACAGTAAACATTACACTCACAGAAGTTCCAAAAGAATAAAGACATTTCAAATGTCATATTATATCTATAAACAGTGTTGTAATGATACAGAGTTGTCTCTCTGCCTCTCTCATTTAAATTCAAATGTCTTAATTGGCATGGGAAATATATGTTTATACTGCAAGTGAAAATGAAATGAACAATAAAAGGTGAACAGTAAATATTACGCTCACACAAGTTCCAAAATAATAAAGACATTTCAAATGTCATATTACGTCTATATAGAGTGTTGTAACAATGTGCAAATAGTTAAAGTACAAAAGGGAAAATAAATAAACACAAATATAAGTTGTATTTACAATAGTGTTTGTTCTTCACTGGTTCTCCTTTTCTTCTGGCAACAGGTCACACATCTTGCTGCTGTGATGGCACACTGTTGTTTTCACCCAATAGATATGGGAGTACTTCAAAATTGGATTTGTTTTCAAATTCATTGTGGGTCTGTGTAATCTGAGGGAAATATTTGTCTCTAATATGGTCATACATTTGGCAGAAGGTTAGGAAGTGCAAATCAGCTTCCATCTCATTTTGTGGGCAGTGTGCACATAGCCTTTCTTCTCTTGATAGCCAGGTCTGCCTATGGCGGCCTTTCTCAATAGCAAGGCTATACATAGTCAAAGCTTTCCTTCATTTTGGGTCAGTCACAGTGGTCAGGTTTTCTGCCACTGTGTACTCTCTGTTTAGAGACAAATAGCATTCTAGTTTGCTCAGTTTTTTTGTAAATTCTTTCCAATGTGTCAAGTAATTATCTTTTTGTTTTCTCATGATTTGGTTGGGTCTAATTGTGTTGCTGTCCTGGGCCTTTGTGGGGTCTGTTTGTGTTTGTGAACAGAGACCCAGGACCAGCTTGCTTAGGAGACTCTTCTCCAGTTTCATCTCTCTGTAGGTGATGGCTTTGTTATGGAAGGTTTGGGAATCACTTCCTTTTAGGTGGTTGTAAAATTTAACGGCTCTTTTCTGGACTTTGATAATTAGCGGGTATTGGCCTAATTCTGCTCTGCATGCATTATTTGGTGTTTTACGTTGTACACAGAGGATATTTTTGCTGAATTCTGCATGCAGAGTCACAATTTGGTGTTTGTCCCATTTTGTACATTCTTGGTTGGTGAGCAGACCCCAGACCACACAACTGTAATTGAGATTCTGGGAGTCAAGAAGCAGGTGCAGTTTAGTAATACAAGAAACATACAGCGACACAAAACAGAAGCAGTGCCTGGACATGAAACACATAACCAATACTCCCTGAAGAATGGAACTAAGGCAGTGTCACGTCCTGACCCTTGTAAGAGGTCATTTTTCCATAGTAGAGTGGTCAGGGCGTGACAGGGGGGTGTTTTGGGTGTGTTTTTTGGTTTCTGTTTCATTGTGGGGTTTCTAGATTTCTATTTCTATCTTTTCCTTTTCTATGCGTTGGCCAGGTATGGTTTCCAATCAGAGGCAGCTGTCTATCGTTGTCTCTGATTGGAAGCCATACTTAGGTAGCCTGTTTTCCATGTGTGGGTGTGGATTGTTCATTTTTGAGTAGTGGTTGCCTGCTCTGCGTTATGGCTTTTGATGTTTTGTTGTTTAAAGTGGTTGGTGTATTGCATTGAGTTTCACGATTAATAAAAAGATGTGAACTACGAACACACAGAGACGCCTACAAAGCTCTTCCTCGCCTTCCATTTGGTAAATCCGACCACAACTCCATCCTTCTGATTCTAGCTTACAAGCAAAAATTAAAGCAGGAAGCACCAGTGACTCAGTCTATAAAAAAGTGGTCAGATGAAGCAGATGCTAAACTACATTACTTTTTTGCAATAACAGACTGGAACATGTTCCGGGATTCTTCCGATGGCATTGAGGAGTACACCACATCAGTCACTGGCTTTATCAATAAGTGCATCGAGGGCGTCGTACCCACAGTGACTGTACGTGTCACGTCCTGGCCAGTATAAGGGTTAATTAGTATTGTAGTTTGGTCAGGACGTGGCAGAGGGTATTTGTTTTATGTGGTTCAGGGTGGTGTGTTTGTTTAAAGGGTGTTTGATTTAGTATTTCCGGGTTTTTGGTTGATGGTCTATGTTTATGTGTGTTTGTGTTTGTTATTTGTGGGTGATTGTTCTGTGTTTAGCCTTGTGCCTTACCAGACTGTTTTTGTTGATCGTTCGTTCTTTGTTATTTTGGTGTTCATTTTGTATTTATTAAAAAGCAAGATGAGCATACACCTACCTGCTGCGTTTTGGTGCTCCATTACCGACGACAACCGTGACAGAATCTCCCACCAACTATGGACCAAGCAGCAGAGGAAGGAGCAGAGGGACTTCGAGTTGGACTGGCGGGAGAAGTGGACCTGGGAGGAAGTTCTGGACGGGGCCGGACCTTGGCACCAGGCTGGGGATTATTGCCGCCCGCAGTGGGAAATTAAGGCAGCCAAGGACGAGAGGCGGAGGTACGAGGCCATGGACGCGCTGAGGGAGAAGCACGAGAGGCACCCCCAATACATTTTTTTGGGGGGGCACACGGGTAGTTTGGCTAGGCGTAGGAAGAGCCGGAAGCCAGCTACCTGTGGTTATATGGAGGAACGTATGGGGTGGAGAGCGCTATGTTTCGCTGAGGAGCGCACTATCTCACCCATACGCACGCACAGTCCGGTGCGAGTTATTCCAGCCCCTCGCAGGTGCCGTCGTAGGAGGATGCCTGCGCAGCGCATCTGGTCGCCGGTACGCCTCCGAGGACCAGGCTACCCAACTCCCGCTCTACGCACGGCTACCATCAGGCCCCTGCACAGCCCAGTCTGCCCTGTACGAGCACCCTGCTCGTACAGGGCTACTAGTTCCATCCAGCCAAGGTGGGTTGTGCAGGAGGTAAGATCTAGACCGACTGTGCGCCTCCATAGCCCTGGGTTTCCAGCTCCTGTCTCTCGTGCGGACCCGGAAGTGCGTCAACCCAGTCCGACTCGTCCTGTTCCCGGTCCCCGCACTAGCCTTCAAGTGCGTAAACCCAGCCTCGCCAGTCAACAGTCGTCAGAGCTGCCCGCCAGTCAACAGTCGTCGGAGCTGCCCGCCAGCCAACAGTCGTCGGAGCTGCCCGCCAGCCAACAGTCATCGGAGCTGCCTGCCAGTCAACAGTCGTCGGAGCTGCCAGCCAGTCAACAGTCGTCGGAGCTGCCCGCCAGTCAACAGTCGTCGGAGCTGCCCGCCAGTCAACAGTCGTCGGAGCTGCCCGCCAGTCAACAGTCGCCGGAGTGGCCAGACTGCGCTGAACTGCCGGAGTGGCCAGACTGCGCTGAACTGCCGGAGTGGCCAGACTGCGCTGAACTGCCGGAGTGGCCAGACTGCGCTGAACTGCCGGAGTGGTCAGACTGCGCTGAACTGCCGGAGTGGCCAAACTGCGCTGAACTGCCGGAGTGGCCAGACTGCGCTGAACTGCCAGAGTGGCCAGACTGCCCTGAACTGAGAGAGTGGCCAGACTGCCCTGAACTGCCGGAGTGGCCAGACTGCCCTGAACTGCCGGAGTGGCCAGACTGCCCTGAACTGCCGGAGTGGCCAGACTGCCCTGAACTGCCGGAGTGGCCAGACTGCCCTGAACTGCCGGAGTGGCCAGACTGCCCTGAACTGCCGGAGTGGCAAGACTTCCCTGAACTGCCGGAGTGGCCAGACTGCCCTGAACTGCCGGAGTGGCCAGACTGCCCTGAACTGCCGGAGTGGCCAGACTGCCCAGACTGTCCCGAGCTGCCAGACTGCCCAGACTGTCCCGAGCTGCCAGACTGCCCAGACTGTCCCGAGCTGCCAGACTGCCCAGACTGTCCCGAGTTGCCAGACTGCCCAGACTGTCCCGAGTTGCCAGACTGCCCAGACTGTCCCGTGTTGCCAGACTGTCCCGAGCTGCCAGACTGCCCAGACTGTCCCGAGCTGCCAGACTGCCCAGACTGCCCCGAGCTGCCAGACTGGCCAGACTGCCCCGAGCTGCCAGACTGGCCAGACTGCCCCGAACTGCCAGAGTGGCCCGACTGCCCGGAACGGCCAGAACCGGAGCCACCTCCTGATATAGGTGGGTTGGGGAGGGGGGGTGTAGCACAGTGCTGTCGTTGACGGCAGCCACCCTCCCTTCCCTCCCTTTAGTAGAGGGGAATTTTTGTTTTGTTGTTTGGGGTTGTTGTTTTTGTTTTGTTTTTTGTTTTAAAGGTGCTTCCGGGGTTAGCACCTTTAAGGGGGGGTACTGTCACGTCCTGGCCAGTATAAGGGTTAATTAGTATTGTAGTTTGGTCAGGACGTGGCAGAGGGTATTTGTTTTATGTGGTTCAGGGTGGTGTGTTTGTTTAAAGGGTGTTTGATTTAGTATTTCTGGGTTTTTGGTTGATGGTCTATGTTTATGTATTCTATGGTTAGTCTAGTGTGTGTGTTTCTATGTTTGGTTAATTGGGGTTGGGACTCAGTTGAAGGCAGGTGTTGTCTATCTGCCTTTGATTGAGAGTCCCATATATTAGGGTGTGTTTGTGTTTGTTATTTGTGGGTGATTGTTCTGTGTTTAGCCTTGTGCCTTACCAGACTGTTTTTGTTGATCGTTCGTTCTTTGTTATTTTGGTGTTCATTTTGTTATTTTGGTGTTCATTTTGTATTTATTAAAAAGCAAGATGAGCATACACATACCTGCTGCGTTTTGGTCCTCCATTACCGATGACAACCGTGACAGTACGTACATACCCCAACCAGAAGCAATGGATTACAGGAAACATTTGCACTAAGCTAAAGGGTAGAGATGCCGCTTTCAAGGTTCGGGACTCTAACCCGGAAGCTTAGAAGAAATCCTGCTGTACCCTGCGACAAACCATCAAACAGGTAAAGCGTCAATACAGGGCTAAGATTGAATCATACTACACCGGCTCCCACGCTCGTCTTATGTGGCAGGGCTTGCAAACTATTACAGACTACAAAGGAAAGCACAGCTGAGAGCTGCCCAGTGACACGAGCCTACCAGACGAGCTAAATCACTTCTATGCTCGCATCGAGGTAAGCAACACCGAGGCATGCATGAGAGCATCAGCTGTTCTGGATGACTGTGTGGTCACGCTCTCTGTAGCCGATGTGAGTAAGATCTTTAAACAGGTCAACATATACAAGGCTGCGGGGCCAGACGGATTACCAGGATGTGTGCTCCGGGCATGTGCTGACCAACTAGCAGGTGTCTTCACTGACATTTTCAACATGTCCCTGATTGAGTCTGTAATACCAACATGTTTCAAGCAGAAAACCATAGAGCGTCAAGTTCCTTGGTGTCCACATCAACAACAAACTAGAATGGTCCAAACACACCAAGACAGTCGTGAAGAGGGCACGACAAAGTCTATTCCCCCTCAGGAAACTAAAAAGATTTGGCATGGGTCCTGAGATCCTCAAAAGGTTCTACAGCTGCAACAGCGAGAGCATCCTGACTGGTTGCATCACTGCCTGGTATGGCAATTGCTCGGCCTCTGACCGCAAAGCACTACAGAGGGTAGTGCGTACAGCCCAGTACATCACTGGGGCTAAGCTGCCTGCCATTCAGGACCTCTGCACCAGGCAGTGTCAGAGGAAGGCCCTAAAAATTGTCAAAGACCTCAGCCACCCCAGTCATGGACTGTTCTCTCTACTACCGCATGGCAAGCATTACCGGAGTGCCAAGTCTAGGACAAAAAGGCTTCTCAACAGTTTTTACCCCCAAGCCATAAGACTCCTGAACAGGTAATCAAATGGCTACCCGGACTATTTGCATTGTGTGTCCCCCCAACCCCTCTTTTATGCTGCTGCTACTCTCTGTTTATGATATATGCATAGTCACTTTAACTATACATTCATGTACATACTACCTTAATTGGACCGACCAACCAGTGCTCCCGCACATTGGCTAACCGGGTTATCTGCATTGTGTCCCGCCACCCACCACCCACCACCCACCAACCGCTGTTTTACGCTACTGCTACTCTCTGTTCATCATATATGCATAGTCACTTTAACAATATCTACATGTACATACTACCTCAATCAGCCTGACTAACTGGTGTCTGTATGTAGCCTCACTTCTGTTGTTTTATTTCTTTACTTACCTTTTGTCCACCTAATACCTTTTTTGCACTATTGGTTAGAGCCTGTAAGTAAGCATTTCACTCTAAGGTCTACACCTCTACATCTGTATTTGGCGCACGTGACAAATACAATTATACTTGATTTGATTTTAATCACCGGCCTGAGAAGGGAGACATGAAAGGAGGGTAAGATACGGTAGTCAATGGGGAGCTGTAATCTATACGTCACCTCGTTGACCCTCAGGAGAAATTTGAATGGCTCCACAAACCGGGGGCTCAGCTTCTTACAGGGCAGGCGTAGTGGGAGGTTCCTGGTGAAGAGAGCCAGATGCAATCACCAGGATGGAACATGGGAGCCTCACTGCTGTGGTGATCCGCCTGCTTCTTCTGACAGTGGACGACGCGCTGGAGCCTCATGGGGCACCTTTCCAAACTTCTTCTGCGCGCCTGAACTACTCGTCCACCACAGGAGCTTCGGTACACGGAGCCAGGGCCGGCTGGTAATCCAGAACACACAAGACAGGAGTCAGCCCGGTGGAGGAGTGACATAATGATTTCTGGGCATACTCCACCCAGGGAAGGAATCAGGTCCACTCCCCCTGCCGGTCCTGGCAGTGGCTCCTCAGGAACCTCCCCAGCAGCTGGTTCATCCTATCCACCTGCCCGTTAGAGTGAGACCTGTACCCAGAAATGAGGCTGATCATGACCCCGAGCTTCTCCATGGAGTCACTCCATACCAGTGATGTGAATTGGGGACCACGTCGGAGACGATGTCCTCCGGAAGGCCATAATGCCGGAAGACCTGCAGAGCAGTAGGGAGACCAGAGAGAGGGATAAAATGACAGGATTTGGAGAATCTATCCACAACAACCAAGATGATGGTGAAACCATCAGAGGAGGGGAGATCAGTGACAAAATAAATGGATGGATGAGACCAGGGACGCTAAAGCACGGGAAGGGGAAAGAGTTTCCCTTTTGGAGTGTGCCGGGGAGATTTAGTTTGGGTACATACGGAACAGGAGTTATTAACGTAGTGAATAACGTCCTGCGCCAAGGTGGGCCACCAATACTTTTCAGAGATAGATTGAATAGTGCGTTTGATACTTGGATGTCCAGCGACAACAGCTGTGTTGCCCCAGGTCAGCAGCCGATCCCTTATCCCCATGGGAACGTAGATGCGCCCAGGAGGACAGGTAGTGGGTGTGGGTTCCCTCTCCAGGGCCTGGCGAATGTCAACATCTATGTCCCAGACCACAGGGGCTACGACTCGAGAGAGAGGAATTATGGATGCATTCAGGGCAGGACCCTCTTCTGAACCGTAGAGATGGTGTTCTTTGAACCTGGGCGATAGGTCAGCGTAAAGGCAAATCTTGTAAAGAAAAGGGCCCATCTTGTTTGACGCGGGTTCAGCCACCTCGCTGTCCGTACATACTCCAGATTCCAATAGTAGGTGAGGATGAGGAATGGATCCTTGGCACCCTCCAGCAAATGTCTCCACTCCTCTAATGCCAACTTCACCGCCAGGAGCTAATTCATCATCATAATTCCTCTGTGCAGGAGACAGTTTCTTAGGTAATACGCACAAGGATACAATTTTTGTGGATTACCTTGTCGTTGAGATAGGACAGCCCCCACGCCCACCACTGAAGCATCCACCTCCACCACAAAGGGTAGCGTAGGATCTGGACAGTGGGACAGAGGTGAAACGTCCCTTCAGTAGGCAGAAGACTTCGTCAGCTGCCAGACTCCACCCCACCCTATGGGGACTATACTTGAGGAGAGAGGTGAGAGGAGAAGCAATGGAGCTAAAGTTCCTGATGAAATGGCGGTAGACGTTGGCAAACCCCAAAAACCATTGTAACCCCTTTATGGTGGTTGGGACTGGCCATTACATGACCGCATCTACCTTCTTAACGTCCATTTTCACTCCTTGCTGGCTGATCTGGTAGCCTAGAAAGGAGACCGCTTCCTGATGAAATTGGCACTTCTCTGCCTTGACATATAGTTGGTTGGCCAGGAAACGTTCCAAGACTACTCGGACGTGAACAATGTGATCCTCCAAGGTAGCTGAGTAGACAAGGATGTCGTCGATATACACGACCACCTGGCGTCCGAGCATGTCCAGGAACACCTTGTTGACGAATGCCTGGAACACTGATGGAGCACTGGCTAAGCCAAAAGGCAACACCAAGTACTCATAGTGACCTGACATCATGCCGAATGCTGTCTTCCATTCATCCCACTCCCAGAGTGGGTGCCCCCCTTGATCACAATAGGGACAGAGCCCCAGCTGTTTCCATCTGCGTCGCTCTGCCGCGGGGAGGCATGTGACCCCTACCTACATGGGTTCAGGCTCTGATACAGAATGGTCACTGAGGGAGGGATAATGCTACTGTCCGGAAGGTGAGCGTGTACTCGGCAGCGGTCTGGTCATCCTGCCATAGTTGGAGTAGGCGCTCAGCTCCCTGTCTGCCCTCCGGTGGATGATCGAAGAAACCTCTGAACAGAGCCATGAATGCCTCATGTGAAGCCAGTTCCTCCTCTCCTCTCTCCTAGACAGCCGTAGCCCACTCCAACGCCCGTCCAGTCAGCAGAGAAATAACCGTGGCGACCTTGGACCTCTTGGAGGTGGGGGCTCCCATCTGGTGCACAAAATAGAGGGAGCACTGGAGTAGGAAGCCACGGCATTTAGATGAGGTTCTGTGATATTTGTCCGGTAGGAATAAACTACTAACACTGACCTGGGTGGAATGCTGAATGGACTGGTGTGCTGTCTCACTGGGTCGACTGGTGGTAGAGTATCCTCCACTAGTTGAAGGCAACGCCTCTCGGTATGTTCGAGACGATGAAGAACACGAAGGACCTAATCCATAGCCGTCCTCAGTTGCACCAGCTGGTCATGGTGTTGACGAAGTAGGTATCCCTGTTCGTCGACCATCGTCGACCATCTGGGAGATTCCAGATTCCACTGCTTCCATTTGTCAAGGCAGTATTCTGGAGTCCAGGTGTGCCTGTCCATTGAGTCCAGGTGTGCCTCAAAATGAGGAGCAGGTGCGCTTAAAGATGGTGACAGGTGTGCGAAATGATGATTGCCAGGATCAGTGGTTAGTAAACCGGTGACGTCGAGCGGCAGAGAGGGGGAGGGGGATTAGACGTGACAACAACCATAAAGGACAATGGGTTCTAGGTGGAATTTGCATTGGGATCCTGGCAACTGGACCTCTTTTTGAAGACCATTATTTTTGCCAGGGCCCAGGTCTGATAGAATCTGTGCCGAAGATCTAGGTGCTGCAGTTGGCCCTCCTTGGTTGGTGACAGAAGCACCAGATCATCAGCAAACAGTAGACATTTGACTTCAGAATCTGGTAGGGTGAGGCCGGGTGCTGCAGACTGTTCTAGTGCCCGGGCTTTAGCTGCATCCCTGTCTCACCTCATGGCCCTGTGGAAAGAAATATGTTTTTTTTAACCAATTTTAACCGCATACTTGTTGTTTGTGTAAATGGATTTTACAATGTCGTATTTTTTCCCCCAACACCACTTTCCATCAATTTGTATAGGACACCCTCATGCCAAATTGAGTCAAAAGCTTTTTTGAAGCATGAGAAGACTTTGCCTTTGTTTTGGTTTGTTTGTTTGTCAATTAGGGTGTGCAGGGTGTATATGTGCTCTGTCGTACGGTAATTTGGTCAAAAGCCAATTTGACATTTGCTCAGTACATTGTTTTCACTGAGGTAATGTAGAAGTCTGCTGTTAATGATAATGCAGAGGATTTTCCCAAGGTTGTTGTTAATGCATATCCCACGGTAGTTATTGGGGTCAAATTTGTCTCCACTTTTGTGGATTGAGGTGATCAGTCCTTTGTTCCAAATATTGGGGAAGATGCAAGAGCTAAGGATGATGTTAGCCTCTCTGGGATATGTGGGATGCTAGCGTCCCACCTCGACAACAGCCAGTGAAATTGCAGGCCGCCAAATTCAAAACAACAGAAATCTCATATTTAAAATTCCTCAAACATACAAGTATTATACACCATTTTAAAGATTAAGTTCTTGTTAATCCAGCCACGGTGTCTGATTTCAAAAAGGCTTTACGGCGAAAGCATACCATATGATTATGTTAGGTTAGCGCCTAGTCACAAAAAAACATAGTCATTTTCCAGCCAAAGAGATAAGTCACAAAAAGCAGAAATATAGATTTTACATTTTTACATTTTAGTCATTTAGCAGACGCTCTTATCCAGAGCGATTTACAGTAGTGAATGCATACATTTCATACAATTTCATAAAAAAAATTCTGTGCTGGCCCCCCGTGGGAATCGAACCCTCAACCCTGGCATTGCAAACACCATGCTCTACCAACTGAGCTACAGGGAAGGCCAGATAAAATGAATCACTAACCTTTGATGATCTTCATCAGATGGCACTCATAGGACTTCATGTTACACAATACATGTATGTTTTGTTCAATAAAGTTCATATTTATATCCAAAAATCTCAGTTTACATTGGCGCATTATGTTCAGTAATGTTTTGCCTCCAAAACATCCAGTGACTTTGCAAGGAGCCACATCAATTTACAGAAATACTCATCATAAACGTTGATATAAGATACAAGTGTTTTACATAGAATTAATGATACACTTCTCCTTAATGCAACCGCTGTGTCAGATTTCAAAAAAGCTTTACGTCAAAAGCACACCATGCGATAATCTGAGTACAGAGCTCAGCCACCAAAACAAGCCCTACAGATACCCGCCATGTTGTGGAGTCAACAAAAGTCAGAAATAGCATTATAAATATTTCCTTACCTTTGATGATCTTCATCGGAATGCACTCCCAGTTCCACAATAAATGTTTGTTTTGTTTTGATAAAGTCCATATTTATGTCCAAATACCTCCTTTTTGTTTGCGTGTTCAGTTCACTATTCCAAATGTACAACGCGCGAGCACAAAGTCCAGACGAAAAGTCAAAAAAGTTGCATTACAGTTTGTAGAAACATGTCAAACGATGTATAGAATCAATCTTTAGGATGTTTTTATCATAAATCTTCAATAATATTCCAACCGGACAATTCCTTTGTCTTTAGAAATGAAACGGAGCGCAGCTCATGCTCACGGCCGCGCACGTGACTTAGCTCATTGCATTCTACCAGACCCCTGATTCCAACAGCTGTTATTCTCTCCCCCTTCCCAGTAGAAGCCTGGAACAATGTTCTAAAGACTGTTGACATCTAGTGGAAGCCTTAGGAAATGCAATATGACCCCACAGACACTGTATATTGGATAGGCAATCACTTGAAAAACTACAAACCTCAGATTTCCCACTTCCTGGTTGGATTTTTCTCAGGTTTTTGCTTGCCATATGAGTTCTGTTATACTCACAGACATCATTCAAACAGTTTTAGAAACTTCAGAGTGTTTTCTATCCGAATCTACTAATTATATGCATATTCTAGCTTTTGGGCCTGAGTAGCAGGCAGTTTACTCTGGGCACCTTATTCCTCCAAGCTACTCAATACTGCCCCCAGATCCCAAAGAAGTTTTAAAGAGTTTAAGCATAGCCAATTGGAATTTGTGGTCTGTATATTTTAATGTTTCATTGAGGATACCATCAATACCGCAGGCCTTTTTGGGTTGGAGGGTTTATATTTTGTCCTGTAGTTTGTTCAATGTAATTGGAGAATCCAGCAGGTTCTGGTAGTCTTTAATAGTTGGTTCTAAGATTTGTATTTCATCATATATATGTTTTTGCTGTTTGTTCTTTGTTATAGGGCCGAAAAGATTGGAGAAGTGTTTTGCCCATACATCTCTGTTTTGAATAGATAACCCTTTGTGTTGTTGTTTGCTTAGTGTTTTCCAATTTTCCCAGAAGTGGTTAGAGTCTATGGATTCTTCAATTACATTGATCTGATTTCTGACGTGCTGTTCCTTCTTTTTCCGTAGTGTATTTCTGTATTGTTTTAGTGATTCACCATAGTGAAGGCGTAGACTCAGGTTTTCTGGGTCTCTATGTTTTTGGTTGGATAGGTTTCTCAAATTATTTTTGGGGATTTTGCATTCTTCATTAAACCATTTGTCATTGTTTTTAATTTTCTTCCGTTTTCTGTTCGAAATGTTTTGATTATATGGGGAAGCTGAGAGGTCAAATATACTGTTTAGGTTTTCTACTGCCAAGTTTACGCCTTCACTATCACAGTGAAACGTTCTCTCCAGGAAGTTGTCTAAAGTAGTTTTTTGGTAGGTTTCCTTCCATCTATAGCATTTCATTCAGTTACTTTGGCTTTGATGCCTCATGATTGAGTATTGCTCTGTTCAAGTGAACTGTGATTTTGCTCTGATCTGATAGGGGTGTCAGTGGGCTGACTGTGAACGCTCTGAAAGACTGGGTTGACGTCAGTGATAAAGTAGTCTACAGTACTACTGCCAAGTACTACTCATCTCTCTATCTTTCTCCTTCTGTCGCTATCTCTCTCTCTCTCTCTCTCTCTCTCTCTCTCTCCTCCTCCTCCTCTCTCGCTGGTCCTTCAGTAGATTAGTTGCTGGGTAGCTGTGCAGTAGTAAATAGCTGAGTTCAGGGTTTGGCACTTAAACATGTTACCTTCTCAGTGTGACTAGCACAATAACACAGACCAGTGAGTGGAGAACACCCACTCACTCAGAGACAGAAAGAGACACACTTGCATACACACACAGACACTTCTATACACGTATACACACGCCCATCTTTGCTTTCTTCCCAGGAGAGTGTCAGTCATCTTAGCTTCTCTCAAACTGTCCAGTATTGACATCCAAAATTAACTCAATTTTCTATTCTCAATCTGTTTTGTTACACTCTTATATTAGTGTGTGTGTGTGTGTGTGTGCGCGCATGTGTGTGTATGTGTGTGTGTGATTGCTCATCTGTAAGTGTGTCCGTATCTCCTTAACTATTGATTTAATGATTTATGCAGCTCTGAGGTTGAAATCGAATCCTCTTGTGTGTCTATCTGCATGGGAGACCGCGGAGTAGCTGGAACCACCATGGGACCATTGTGTGTGTGTGTGTGTGTGTGTGTGTGTGTGTGTGTGTGTGTGTGTGTGTGTGTGTGTGTGTGTGTGTGTGTGTGTGTGTGTGTGTGTGTGTGTGTGTGATTGCTCATCTGTAAGATGGAACCGCTTTGGGTGTGTGTGTGTGTGTGTGTGTGTGTGTGTGTGTGTGTGTGTGTGTGTGTCCTTGAATAAAGGAGTAGGTCAGGTTTACAACTTGATGTTAGATGGTTCCTCACCCTGAAAATAGTCTTTGGGCCAGTAGAAACTGTAATCCATTGTTCAGTTGTCTTTAAACAGCCATACTTCAGCTAACTTTAGCCATTGCTAGCTGATGGGTGCATGTCTTTTTTAATGTCCAAATCACCTTTAAGTATCATCAAACCAGACAACTTTTTTAAACATGCTCACATGCCCCCATCTCTTCCATTGATTTTTAGCTATCGCTGGCTAAAGTTAGCTGAAGATTGTAGTGGCTGTTTATAGAAAAAAAAACTAGATGACAGTTTTTCCTGTAACATGGACTACTTTCAGGGTAAAATAGTGAACTACTCCTTTAAGGTCATAGATACCAACTGACCAGGAGGAAGGAGAAAGAGAGGGAGGAGAAAGAGAGGGAGAGAGAGAGTATCCCAAATAGTTTATTGGTCCAATACCTTGGGACCATGTAATGCATCGTGTGTGAGATATCAAGCATCTCCTCTTCTTAGAGAAGTCCCCCTCCCCATACACACACTCCAAAGACACACACACTCACGTCGCACATGCAAACACACAAACCCTCCTACTCATACCTCACATCAAAGCACTAGGGAAACTATTTTGAAATCATGGTGGTAATTGTCAAAAGCAGGAGGAGAACGCCGAGGTAATCTAGACTGATTAAACTTGATTGCCTATTTAATTCACATAATTACTGTGAGTCTGGGTGATTGTAATACCAAAGTGTCCCTTGTGATGATGGAGGGCCACTAGCTGACGTTTGACTAAAACTGATTTAGGGGGAAAGACGCTGGGGGCTGTGTCTCAAATGGGCCCCTATTCCCTATACAGTGCACTATTTTGTCCTGGGCCATGGTCAAAAGTTGTGCACTTTATAGGGAAAAGGGCCCATTTCAGACACAGCTAGGGGCTTTTTAGTGATGCACCTTGTTATGCTGTGAATAAAACTATATGGAAAAGGTTATGCAGCTATTTAAATAACCCAGCTAAGGTTTTTCAGCTATTTAAATAACCCAGCTAAGGTTTTCAGCTATTTAAATAACCCAGCTAAGGTTTTTCAGCTATTTAAATAACCCAGCTAAGGTTTTCAGCTATTTAAATAACCCAGCTAAGGTTTTCAGCTATTTAAATAACCCAGCTAAGGTTATGCAGCTATTTAAATAACCCAGCTAAGGTTATGCAGCTATTTAAATAACCCAGCTAAGGTTTTCAGCTATTTAAATAACCCAGCTAAGGTTTTCAGCTATTTAAATAACCCAGCTAAGGTTATGCAGTTATTTAAATAACCCAGCTAAGGTTTTCAGCTATTTAAATAACCCAGCTAAGGTTTTCAGCTATTTAAATAACCCAGCTAAGGTTATGCAGCTATTTAAATAACCCAGCTAAAACTTGGGTACACACCAAAGTAAAAAACTTTTTGGGGTAATTTTTTTAATTTGTATAGTTTATAAATGTAAAGTTAGATAGGGGTCATTTACAGTATTGAGAGTATGTGTCACGTCCTGGCCAGTATATAAGGTTAATTGTTTTGTAGTTTGGTCAGGGCGTGACAGAGGGTATTTGTTTTATGTGGTTCGGGGTGGTGTGTTTGTGTAAAGGGTGTTTGATTTAGTATGTCCGGGTTTTGGTTTATGTCTAGGTAGTTCTATGTGGAGTCTAGTATGTCTGTTTCTATGTCTGGTGAATTGGTGTTGGGACTCTCAGTTGAAGGCAGGTGTTTTCTATCTGCCTTTGATTGAGAGTCTCATAAATGAAGGTGTGTTTGTGTTTTGTGGGTGATTGTTCTGTGTAAGCACTATGCTTTGACAGACTGTTAGTTGTTCGTATTTTGTTATTTTTTGTATGTTCATTTTTGTAGTGAATAAAAAAATCAAGATGAGCATTCACGAACCTGCTGCGTATTGGTCCACATTTTCCGATGACGATTTCGTTATATCGTCAGAGGACGAAGACAACCGTGACAGAATCACCCACCTCTCAAGGACCAAGCAGCAGAGGAAGGAGCAGACGGTTTTCGAAGAGGACAAACGAGAGAGATGGACTTGGGAGGAGATCTTGGAGGGAGAAGGCTCCTACACTTGGGAGGAAATCCAAGCAGGGAAAGATCGCCTTCCTTGGAAACAGGTGGTACGCGAGAGAGAGGAAAGGAGTAAGGCGGGTATGGACCGGGAACGTTTCCGAGGGACAAGACTGGCGTTGAAGCACGAGAGGCACCCCCAAGAAAATTTTGGGGGGGGGCACACGGGTAGTTTGGCTAGGCCTAGGAAGAGCCGGAGGCCAGCTACCCGTGGTTATATGGAGGAGCGTATGAGGTGGGGAGCGCCATGTTTCGCTGAGAAGCGCAATATCTCACCCATACGCACGCACAGTCCGGTGCGAGTTATTCCAGCCCCTCGCAGGTGCCGTGCTAGAGCGGGCATCCAGCCTGGTAGGAGGATGCCTGCGCAGCGCATCTGGTCGCCGGTACGCCTCCGAGGACCAGGCTACCCAACTCCCGCTCTACGCACGGCTACCATCAAGCCCCTGCACAGCCCAGTCTGCCCTGTACGAGCACTCCGCTCGTGCAGGGCTACTAGTTCCATCGAGCCAAGGCGGGTTGTGCAGGAGGTAAGATCTAGACCGGCTGTGCGCCTCCATAGCCCTGGGTTTCCAGCTCCTGTCTCTCGTGCGGACCCGGAAGTGCGTCCACCCAGTCCGACTCGTCCTGTTCCCGCTCCCCGCACTAAACGGCAAGTGCGTAAACCCAGCCTCGCCAGTCTACAGTCGTCGGAGCTGCCCGCCAGTCAACAGTCGTCGGAGCTGCCCGCCAGTCAACAGTCGTCGGAGCTGCCCGTCAGTCAACAGTCGTCGGAGCTGCCCGTCAGTCAACAGTCGTCGGAGCTGCCCGTCAGTCAACAGTCGTCGGAGCTGCCCGTCAGTCAACAGTCGTCGGAGCTGCCCGTCAGTCAACAGTCGTCGGAGCTGCCCGTCAGTCAACAGTCGTCGGAGCTGCCCGTCAGTCAACAGTCGTCGGAGCTGCCCGTCAGTCAACAGTCGCCGGAGTGGTCAGACTGCGCTGAACTGCCGGAGTGGTCAGACTGCGCTGAACTGCCGGAGTGGTCAGACTGCGCTGAACTGCCGGAGTGGCCAGACTGCGCTGAACTGCCGGAGTGGCCAGACCGCGCTGAACTGCCGGAGTGGCCAGACTGCGCTGAACTGCCGGAGTGGCCAGACTGCCCTGAACTGCCGGAGTGGCCAGACTGCCCTGAACTGCCGGAGTGGCCAGACTGCCCTGAACTGCCGGAGTGGCCAGACTGCCCTGAACTGCCGGAGTGGCCAGACTGCCCTGAACTGCCGGAGTGGCCAGACTGCCCTGAACTGCCGGAGTGGCCAGACTGCCCTGAACTGCCGGAGTGGCCAGACTGCCCTGAACTGCCGGAGTGGCCAGTCTGCCCTGAACTGCCGGAGTGGCCAGTCTGCCCTGAACTGCCGGAGTGGCCAGTCTGCCCTGAACTGCCGGAGTGGCCAGTCTGCCCTGAACTGCCGGAGTGGCCAGTCTGCCCTGAACTGCCGGAGTGGCCAGTCTGCCCTGAACTGCCGGAGTGGCCAGTCTGCCCTGAACTGCCGGAGTGGCCAGTCTGCCCTGAACAGCCGGAGTGGCCAGTCTGCCCTGAACTGCCGGAGTGGCCAGTCTGCCCTGAACTGCCGGAGTGGCCAGTCTGCCCTGAACTGCCGGAGTGGCCAGTCTGCCCTGAACTGCCGGAGTGGCCAGTCTGCCCAGACTGCCCCGAGCTGACAGACTGCCCAGACTGCCCCGAGCTGACAGACTGCCCAGACTGCCCCGAGCTGACAGACTGCCCAGACTGCCCCGAGCTGACAGACTGCCCAGACTGCCCCGAGCTGACAGACTGCCCAGACTGCCCCGAGCTGCCAGACTGCCCTGACCTGCCGGAGTGGCCAGACTGCCCAGACTGCCCCGAGCTGACAGACTGCCCAGACTGCCCCGAGCTGACAGACTGCCCTGACCTGCCCGAGTTGCCAGACTGCCCAGACCGCCCCGAGCTGACAGACTGCCCAGACCGCCCCGAACCGCCAGACTGCCCAGACTGCCTGGAACGGCCAGAACCTGAGCCGCCTCCAAGATAGGTGGGTTGGGGAGGGGGGGGTGTAGCACAGTGCCGTCGTTGACGGCAGCCACCCTCCCTTCCCTCCCTTTAGTAAGGGGGAATTTTCTTTTGGGTATTGTTTGGGGGTAAAATTTTTTGTGTTAAGGTGCTTCTGGGGTAGCACCTTTAAGGGGGGGGTACTGTCACGTCCTGGCCAGTATATAAGGTTAATTGTTTTGTAGTTTGGTCAGGGCGTGACAGAGGGTATTTGTTTTATGTGGTTCGGGGTGGTGTGTTTGTGTAAAGGGTGTTTGATTTAGTATGTCCGGGTTTTGGTTTATGTCTAGGTAGTTCTATGTGGAGTCTAGTATGTCTGTTTCTATGTCTGGTGAATTGGTGTTGGGACTCTCAGTTGAAGGCAGGTGTTTTCTATCTGCCTTTGATTGAGAGTCTCATAAATGAAGGTGTGTTTGTGTTTGTGTTTTGTGGGTGATTTTTCTGTGTAAGCACTATGCTTTGACAGACTGTTAGTTGTTCGTATTTTGTTATTTTTTGTATGTTCATTTTTGTAGTGAATAAAAAAATCAAGATGAGCATTCACGAACCTGCTGCGTATTGGTCCACATTTTCCGATGACGATTTCGTTATATCGTCAGAGGACGAAGACAACCGTGACAGTATGATTATTCAGTAGGGTCTTTGTAGTTTGTCCAATATTATATGTAACTTTCCTTTTGAACAAGAAGTTAGGGCAAGGAGAACAAGCTTCCAGAACGTTAAGGGAAGTTAGTTGGCTAGCTCATTGATCCAGGTTTGTAACATACTCAAACCCAACCGCTCTGCACCATCCTTTGATCCGGGCAAAACACACACAAGCGCAGAAGCACACCAACACATTCGCGCATGCACAGCACACACACAAGCAGTCATTAGCACACACAGGCACACACACACACACACACACACACACACACACACACACACACACCATCTCCCCTGCCAGAACATGATCCAGATGACAATAAAAACGTTGAGGAGTCTGACCGGGAAAGGATCAGAAGTTCTTGTCTTAAATGCGTCAGTTCCTTTTACAGCCACAGTGAGAGTGAAACATGCAATGAGTCGGGGCCAAGTCCTCTGTAACTGGTTCCTAGCCCCAGGCCTTGGGTCTAATCACAACATCTATACCTCAAGTTAGATTTGATTTTAGTGTTTCAGTTTATGGCTGAGCATGTGATTGTTTCTGTCAGGTTGCCATGAAACCACACTACTAGGCAACAGTATAAACTCAATGTGATGTGTGTGCGTGCGCGCGTGCGCAGTCACACCTATATATCTGTGTGAGAGGGAGAAAGCAAAAAGGAAGAGGCAGATGGAGAATGGAAAAAGAGATAATGTGTTTAAGTAGTTTGATTCTTTTCTATCCAAGAGAAAAGGATGGATGAATTGGATAAGAAGAATCTGTTCTCTGGACCGCTGTATGGCTGGCTTTCAATAGATTCTGTTCTCTGGACCACTGTATGGCTGGGTCTCAATAGAATCTGTTCTCTGGACCGCTGTATGGCTGGGTCTCAATAGATTCTGTTCTCTCGACCGCTGTATGGCTGGGTCTCAATAGAATCTGTTCTCTAGAACGCTGTATGGCTGGCTTTCAATAGATTATGTTCTCTCGACCGCTGTATGGCTGGGTCTCAATAGAATCTGTTCCCTGGACCGCTGTATGGCTGGGTCTCAATAGAATATGTTCTCTGGACCACTGTATGGCTGGATCTCAATAGAATCTGTTCTCTGGACCGCTGTATGGCTGGGTCTCAATAGAATCTGTTCTCTGGACCGCTGTATGGCTGGGTCTCAATAGAATCTGTTCTCTGGACCGCTGTATGGCTGGGTCTCAATAGAATCTGTTCTCTGGACCGCTGTATGGCTGGGTCTCAATAAAATCTGTTCTCTGGACCGCTGTATGGCTGGATCTCAATAGAATCTGTTCTCTGGACCGCTGTATGGCTGGGTCTCAATAGAATCTGTTCTCTGGACCGCTGTATGGCTGGGTCTCAATAGAATCTGTTCCCTGGACCACTGTGTGGCTGGGTCTCAATAGATTCTGTTCTCTGGACCGCTGTATGGCTGGGTCTCAATAGAATCTGTTCTCTGGACCGCTGTATGGCTGGGTCTCAATAAAATCTGTTCTCTGGACCGCTGTATGGCTGGATCTCAATAGAATCTGTTCTCTGGACCGCTGTATGGCTGGGTCTCAATAGAATCTGTTCTCTGGACCGCTGTATGGCTGGGTCTCAATAGAATCTGTTCCCTGGACTGCTGTATGGCTGGGTCTCAATAAAATCTGTTCCCTGGACCGCTGTATGGCTGGGTCTCAATAGAATCTGTTCCCTGGACCACTGTGTGGCTGGATCTCATTAGAATCTGTTCTCTGGACCGTTGTGTGGCTGAGTGTGGCTATTCCCTCCCTCTTTCCGACCCTCCCTTCCTCCTTCTGTCTGCCTTCCTCTTTGTCTTTCTGCCTCTTTATCCCTGCCTCTGAACTGAGATGAACTCTATGACTCTGTGTGTGTTTGTGTGTCTATTTGTGTGTGTGTGTTTGAGAGGATCTATAAAAAGGCTTCTCTCTACCAATGACTCTAGCAGCTATCCTGCAAGCCCCACTATGGGACGTGACCTTTGAACTTCAACCCTACCTGGAAATGACCTCAGTTGACCCCTGGAGATGATTTCCTCAGGGACAGGAGCCTGGAGGCCACATTGATGCTGTCTGTGGTTAATCTGGTGTGTGTGTGTGTGTGTGTGTGTGTGTGTGTGTGTGTGTGTGTGTGTGTGTGTGTGTGTGTGTGTGTGTGTGTGTGTGTGTGTGTGTGTGTGTGTGTGTGTGTGTGTGTGTGTGTGTGTGTGTGTGTTAGTCTGGCGGATAGGTGAAATAATTGTTCCATTTTATGATACAGTAATACTAAACTCAGCAAAAAAAGAAATGTCCCTTTTTCAGGACCATGTCTTTCAAATAACTTCACAGATCTTCATTGTAAAGGGTTTAAACACTATTTCCCATGCTTGTTCAATGAACCATAAACAATTAATGAACATGCACCTGTGGAACGGTCGTTAAGACACTAACAGCTTATAGATGGTAGGCAATTAACATCACAGTTATGAAATCTTAGGACACTAAAGAGGCCTTTCTACTGACCCGCAGATTTAATCCATTACCTCCCTAGCAGTCATTGCCATATATGACCACTGAAAAATAGGCCAAAAAACCCAAGATACAATAGGTAACTGGTTGAATAGAGGTCACCAGAGGTACTCTGCAAACAGACGACAAAGACAGTGCCAAAGTTCACTTATTTACTAAGGACTGTTGGTTGGACATTGGTTGGTAAAGTTGGATTTGTGTGTGGTTCTGCAACAAAAGAGAGACATTACAAGCAGGTGGTATAACATACAAGGTAAAAGTGATAAGGATGAATCTATTAAACCAATATATCTCTAAGGAATATAAGGAAATTACATGACATCTTAATTTTATGACTTAACTAGAATATACACGGTAAATAGGAAACAAACGTCCTCTTAACTTGAATGCACAAAACTGGAATGAAACTGAGGAATTGCTGGACATGATTTAAATACAAACTCAAGAGCCGGTCAGGGCAGGCCTGATAATTAGTGGCATGTGTGTATCGTTGAGGCTGGGCTCCTGAGTGGCGCAGTGGTCTAAGACAGTGCATCTCAGTGCAAGAGGTGTCACTGGTTCAAATCCCGGCTGCATGACATCCAGCTGTGATAGGGCGGTGCACAATTGGCCCAGTGTCGCCGGTGTAGGCCATCATTGTAAATAAGAATTTATTCTTAACTGACTTACCTAGTTAAATGAAGGTTAAATTGAGAGAGAGAGTCAACAGGTGAAATCAACTTGGTTGATCAAGTTTATCTCAGTAGTATACTCCTCCACTAGGGGGGCTTTGTACAGCCGCCCACCAGCTCTGTGACAGATGCACTGTCTTAGACCACTGCGCCACTCGGGAGCCCAGCCTCAATGATACGCACATGTCTTTTGGACACGATTCACACGCCCATATCGCACTAAATAATTGGTACATACAGCCCAATGATGGCTTAAAATCTTTAAATGTGGGTCTAGAAAACACAATAAAATGGCCCAAAGATGCCATATATTCGGATCCTTTAAAATGTTTGTTAAAAAGTGATAAAAACTCGTGCCAACTTACTGTTTTGGCTAGTTCCAATAGTTTACATGTAAACACTCCAAAGAGTATATGGGTGTTCCCTGAAATGTAGTGATTGCAATAATAGTATAATATGATATTCTGTTTTGTGTCCATTTTAAGAAATGTGACAGGAAACCTGCCTTTTAGGATCAATCCCATAGGAAGGCATTTATGTCCAGCAGAGAGACAGGCAACTCATTACGATGAGACCTTTTAGTCTTTACACAAAGTGAGTCAACTACTACATAAAGATGTCTATCTGTAATGCCATTGCAGATTTAATAACTGATTTTACTCTAAAACACCTGCTTTCCAAAATGTCTGCCAACCAGCTACAATGGTTCTAATTGGACAGGATTCACATGGCCATATCTCCATAAATAATTGGTACTGCCCAATGAGGTGTTATATCTGTGGATTAGACTGATGTATAGAACATGTAGCAGTGTTTGCATAATAAGGAATGCTAGCCGTAGGATCTTGTCCCATTCAGTCCATTCAAAAAGTCTGAATTCTGTTGGAATGGCTTCATGTCCATGGTTACATTTTCAACATTATATGGAAGTAAGCACAGGGAAGGTTTCTTGTCAGCTTTCTTGAAATTGACTAAATATATCATATTTTATATCATTCGAATTAGTAGACTTTAAGGAACAACCATTTGACAGTTTTAAGTGTTTAAATGTAAAATACTGAAAATAAGGACGAAAGCATTTTCAACAATCAGTCCATTTTGTAGATTTGTGGGTACTTTTTCACCACTTTTCAACAAAATATTTAAATGATACATATGATTGGCATACTTGGGCCATTTCATTGTGTTCTCCAGACCCCCTCAAACATTGTAAGCCTTTATTGTGCTGTACTGTATGTAACAATTATTTATGGGGATATGGCCAAGCCTTAGACCTACTCTCACTACTTACTGATGCCCTCAATGCCACGGTAATTTAAGCCTCTGAAACGAAAATGGCGACAGTCACTTGGTTTATTCTTTATTATGATATATTGTCTATATGGACCTAAGGAGCTGGTTGATGGTAAAGGGACGTTAAATTGATTGCTGGTGATAAATCCAGTGAAGGTTGCTGCTGGACTCATCTGTCAATCATGCAAATGATCTATTTGAATAATAGCGATGAGGATATTTATCACGTTTTAATTACAACAATAACATAACAGCCTACAGTGCAAATATCTGTATGTTTTGCAAATAACATTACAAACACTGTACATAAATTGAGCTTAAAAACAGTGTTCCTACAATATTATTTTGAGTGAAAATAGAGAGAGTAGCTTTACCTATAGCAATGTTATCGCCTCAGGATGCGGTTTATAATGTCACCGACAGTCGACCCCGGCAGGCAGAACGTGAGCAACTTACCTGTGCGAGACGGAGAGTGAAGGAGGGGATGGAAAGAAGTAGGTAGGTGAGGAGGGAGGGAGAGAGGGAGAGACGGGGAGAGAGGGGGAGGGAGGGAGAGACGGGGAGAGAGGGGGAGGGAGGGAGAGACGGGGAGAGAGGGGGAGGGAGGGAGAGACGGGGAGAGAGGGGGAGGGAGGGAGAGAGGGGGAGGGAGGGAGAGACGGGGAGAGAGGGGGAGGGAGGGAGAGAGGGGGAGGGAGGGAGAGACGGGGAGAGAGGGGGAGGGAGGGAGAGAGGGAGAGACGGGGAGAGAGGGGGAGGGAGGGAGAGACGGGGAGAGAGGGGGAGGGAGGGAGAGACGGGGAGAGAGGGGGAGGGAGGGAGAGACGGGTAGAGAGGGGGAGGGAGGGAGAGAGGGGGAGGGAGGGAGAGACGGGGAGAGAGGGGGAGGGAGGGAGAGACGGGGAGAGAGGGGGAGGGAGGGAGAGAGGGGGAGGGAGAGACGGGGAGAGAGGGGGAGGGAGGGAGAGACCGGGAGGGAGGGAGGGAGAGACGGGGAGGGAGAGATGGGGAGAGAGGGAGGGAGAGAGGGGCTCGCCAGAGGCTCATTTTCCAACCGTGGACCAGGTGATGTCACTACACGTTCGAACTGGAGGATGTCCCAGAGAAAGTGAAAAAAGACAGAGAGAGAAAATCAACTTTTTCGAACAACTGCCAGCAAAAAGAGGGGAGGGGAAAGAAGTTGGACATGATCACTCTTAACGTTTTCTTCCCCCCCTGGTAAGAAGGTTCCAGCAGAAAAAGCCTGAGGGGAAAAACGGTGTGGATTACAAACCGGACAGCAGCAAAAGGATTTTACCCACCTCAGCACGAATATACCGTACATGTTGGATTAATGTGGTCGTAACTGCGGGGATCTATCAATAGCTGTAAGTACGGATAACACTTTTTATCGATTCCATTCGCGCTAAAGCAAGTCATTTCTGTCAGTAGCGCACTTCTCACCCAAGCTACACTATTTAATGATAGGTCTGCAATGCAAGTGGTGCATTTCACTTTAGATAGTTTGCCAACTGTTTATGTTGTTTGATAAGTTGAATTGGGCTATGGGGCTGTAGGTAATAGAATAGCAACATCTACTTGCAACCACAGTACTCCGAGGTGTTTATCAACCAATCAATTGATTAGGCCTACCAAATGTGCGCATTGTAGCCTACAACTTAAATGGCTGATTTTGTAACGAAGAACTTGCTGAGGGCAATTACACGCAATTTAACATCTTATGACTGAAGTGGTAAACCAAGTGGGAATCTTTGGTAGTTTTCCAAAAGAAGTGGAGCCTGATGATGATCGCGGTATAATAGACGATTACCATTGTCGCAGATCTAGGATCAGCTCTATGTTCAATATACCGTAGCCTTACAATATGAGTGAGGAAATCAGGGAAAAACAGAACTGACTTTAGATCAGTTTCTACCTGCAACTTCATCCGCGGATAGATTTGGTGAAGAAGTGAATGAGTGTGTAACTTTAGTTTTATGTGGCTGCCTTTGCCCAATGGAGACGAAATATCTGCATTCAAAGAAGTGGGGTTTTCGAACTGCAAACTTTAATGTAGGCCTAATGTGATAGGTCTACAACGTTCACCAATCGCCTATGGGAAGCCAATTCTACGCCGCTCAACCTACCAACCAAAGCGCCGAGCAACTCTTCACGGCGATGGAATGGAATAGATTTCTGTCATGGATTTCTATAATGCCCACTATGAGTTATTTCCACTGCGTTGGAGCACCGATTATCTGGATGTTTGCCAGACTTAACTCACTTTGGAAGCTTTCCAGGTGTCACCATTGAGAGATAAGTGTGGAAATACTGTCGGTCGATATAGTTTTCTCATGACCCTATAATATTCCTCTCCAGCTTCAGTCGGCTGCGCTTCTTTGGTCTTTTCAAAGGGGGATGATTTAGTGTACCCTTCCCTTGAGGTTGAGCGGTGCCATGGAAAATGTTTGTAAATGTGATGTCAGCCAACCTAAACTACTACTTTTACACACACACACACACACACACACACACACACACACACACACACACACACACACACACACACACACACACACACACACACACACATTTAGTGACCCCCCCTGACAACAAAGAGGGGAAAATGACGTTTTAGAGTTCCTGCAATTCTACACATTTCGCCATGGGGCAGGCAGAAGATTGAGCAATTTTATAACTAATATCCTGCAATTCTACACATTTTGCCATAGGGTGGAGAGACATTCTTGCCGTTTTAAAGCTAATGTCCTGCAATTCAACACATTTTGGCCGGGGGCCCTAAGTAACCTCTTATGTCACTTATTCCTGGGGCCGGTCCTGGTTGAAGGCTATCACAAAGGTCTGCCATCCGTAGTTCTTGGAAATAGGGCCGTTTTCCCCCCCCCCCCCCCCCCCCCCCCCCCCCCCCCCCCCCCCCCCCCCCCCCCCCCCCCCCCCCCCCCCCCCCCCCCCCCCCCCCCCCCCCCCCCCCCCCCCCCCCCATACACCTTATCAGAAAAACTACTTTGGGCCTATAGCTTAAAGGTCCATGGTCAGGCCACATGGTCAGGCCACATGGTCATGTCCATGGTCAGGCCACATGGTCAGGTCCATGGTCAGGCCACATGGTCAGGCCACATGGTCAGGTCACATGGTCAGGCCACATGGTCAGGTCCATGGTCAGGCCACATGGTCAGGTCCATGGTCAGGCCACATGGTCAGACCACATGGTCAGCCCACATGGTCAGGCCACATGGTCAGGCCACATGGTCAGGTCCATGGTCAGGCCACATGGTCAGACCACATGGTCAGGCCACATGGTCAGGTCCATGGTCAGGCCACATGGTCAGGAGAAGCTCCTGGCCTAAACGTTTTAGTTCGCTGCAGCTAGTGACTGGAACGAGCTGCAACAAACACTCAAACTGGACCGTTTTATCTCAATCTCTTCATTCAAAGACTCAATCATGGACACTATTACTGACAGTTGTGGCTGCTTTGCGTGATCTATTGTTGTCTCTACCTTCTTGCCCTTTGTTCTGTTGTTTGTGCCCAATAATGTTTGTACCCTGTTTTGTGCTTCTGCCATGTTGTGTTGCTACCATGTTGTTGTCATGTTGTGTTGCTACAATGCTGTGTTGTCATGTGTTGCTGCCATGCTATGTCGTTGTCTTAGGTTTCTCTTTATCTAGTGTTGTGTTGTCTCTCTTGTCGTGATGTGTGTTGTATCCTACAGTGAGGGAAAAAAGTATTTGATCCCCTGCTGATTTTGTACGTTTGCCCACTGACAAAGAAATTATCAGTCTATAATTTTAATGGTAGGTTAATTTGAACACTGAGAGACAGAATAACAACAACAAAAAAATCCAGAAAAAAGCATGTCAAAAAATGTTATAAATTCATTTGCATTTTAATGAGGGAAATAAGCATTTGACCCCCTCTCAATCAGAAAGATTTCTGGCTCCCAGGTGTCTTTTATACAGGTAACAAACTGAGATTAGGAGCACACTCTTAAAGGGAGTGCTGCTAATCTCAGTTTGTTACCTGTAAAAAAGAAACCTGTCCACAGAAGCAATCAATCAATCAGATTCCAAACTCTCCACCATGGCCAAGACCAAAGAGCTCTCCAAGGATGTCAGGGACAAGATTGTAGACCTACACAAGGCTGGAATGCGCTACAAGACTATCGCCAAGCAGCTTGGTGAGAAGGTGACAACAGTTGGTGGGATTATTCGCAAATGGAAGAAGCACAAAAGAACTGTCAATATCCCTCGGCCTGGGGCTCCATGCAAGAACTCACCTTGTGGAGTTGCAATGATCATGAGAACGGTGAGGAATCAGCCCAGAACTACACGGGAGGATCTTGTCAATGATCTCAAGGCAGCTGGGACCATAGTCACCAAGAAAACAATTGGTAACACACATGTCCCCCTGCTCAAGAAAGCACATATACATGCCCGTCTGAAGTTTGCCAATGAACATCTGAATGATTCAGAGGACAAACGGGTGAAAGTGTTGTGGTCAGATGAGACCAAAATGGAGCTCTTTGGCATCAACTCAACTCGCCGTGTTTGGAGGAGGAGGAATGCTGCCTATGACCCCAAGAACACCACCCCCACCGTCAAACATGGAGGTGGAAACATTATGCTTTGGGGGTGTTTTTCTGCTAAGGGGACAGGACAACTTCACCGCATCAAAGGGACGATGGACAGGGCCATGTAGCGTCAAATCTTGGGTGAGAACCTCCTTCCCTCAGCCAGGGCATTGAAAATGGGTCGTGGATGGGTATTCCAGCATGACAATGACCCAAAACACACGGCCAAGGCAACAAAGGAGTGGCTCAAGAAGAAGCAAATTAAGGTCCTGGAGTGGCCTAGCCAGTCTCCATACCTTAATCCCATAGAAAATCTGTGGAGGGAGCTGAAGGTTCGAGTTGCCAAACGTCAGCCTTGAAGCCTTAATGACTTGAAGAAGATCTGCAAAGAGGAGTGGGACAAAATCCCTCCTGAGATGTGTGCAAACCTGGTGGCCAACTACAAGAAACGTCTGACCTCTGTGATTGCCAACAAGGGTTTTGCCACCAAGTACTAAGTCATGTTTTGCAGAGGGGTCAAATACTTATTTCCCTCATTAAAATGCAAATCAATTAATAACATTTTTGACATGCGTTTTTGTGGATTGTTTTGTTGTTATTCTGTCTCTCACTGTTCAAATTAACCTACCATTAAAATTATAGACTGATCATTTGTTTGTCAGTGGGCAAACGTACAAAATCAGCAGGGGATCAAATACTTTTTCCCCTCACTGTATATCTTTATTTCATACATTTTAATTTTTAATCCCAGCCCCAATCCCCGCAGGAGGCCCATTGTAAATATGAATTTGTTCTTAACTGACTTGCCTAGTTATATAAAGATTAAATAAAAAAATATGAGCAATCAATATTCCCTACGGAAGAGGAGTTTCAGTGATTCTCAGTGAACAAGGTTTCATTCTAAGACCCTTCCATGTTTGTGATGCTGTGAAAAAAGGCTGCACGATTGTCAAAACAATGGTTTCCAGTGTCTGTGCACTTCTACGTGCAATTTAAAATAACACTTGTGACCTTTACAGAGCAATCATCTAACCCAACTGTTATTTGACAGAACTGATGGGAACTGGAACTGCTTTGGCTTCACGTAACGATCACTCATGAACACTTTCTGAACGCAGCCCAGTGGAGATAGAGTAACGATTTATCTCTGTCGTCCTTTGTAGCTAATTTGGTAGAGCATTTCACTTGTAACGCCAGGGTAGTGGGTTTGATTCCCGCAACCACCCATAAGTAAAATGTATGACTGTAAATCGCTATGGATAAAAGCGTCTGCTGAATGACATATTATTTATTAAATGAGACAGACTTTGAATATTGTCTCCATTAGATTTGTTCAAGTCTGTGCTTAACCTGGGTCAGTGGATATTTGGAGGACTGTTGTAGCCTGAAGACAGTTACTGTCTTCATTCCTTGTCCCGTGTTGCAACAGGTCTGAAACACATGCATTGCTTAGCCTATTTGTGTTTGTGTGTGTTTGGGGAAGCAGCTGTTTGTGTGTGTGTGTTCTTATTGCTCAGGGCTCTGACCCTACAAAATGGTTTTGAGGTTGTTTTCATAGCACAGCACCAAATGCACCCCTCAGCGTCTGAGAGGGTAAAGTCCTGTGATTGGGCTGTCACTAAAGGGGGGAATTCCGACCCGAGTTAAGCGCACTTTTCTCTCTAAGCGTATTCTGACCTTGAATTTAAGCATGAGAATCGCATGCTACTCGCCCGCTGTTAGTTTGGGGGAGATTGAATAAATGAAAGTGTGTCTACAGATACGACGTATTCTGACCTTGATTTAATTCCCTAATAATTCCACCACTTTTACGCTCGAGGAAACCATGAATAAGGTTTAGCGAACCTACCGGTTCCAAGTGGAAAAAGCATCTACTTGATTTTTTCAGATAGAAATAACACCATTCTCCATGCCCTGTCATTTATAACTTGATAATAACTATTGATAAGAGCTAGGTAAATAAGTAATCCGTTTGGAGAAGGGAATTGTTCATATAAATTACACTTTTTTAAATCTAGTTCACCTTATAATCGCTGGAGACAAATGTGAAACCAGTCATATGACAGCAAACTGAAGCATATCAACATATCAACTTTCCAACAGTACAATTTATGAAATGCTGTGTCATTATACAGAATGGAAACTGTACAGCCTTCTAACGTGCAGGGATGTAGGCTAATTAAATCACTATGGAGGGTTGAGCGCAGACCAAGCAGTAACAGTTTGAACCAGATGCATGGCGCAATACCTGGCTGTGTCATCACACATTTCCATGGTTAGTGCAGACAATAGATGAGGGTATATCCTACTATTGTACACTATTCTCCCTATTATAATTATGTGTACACTAATCTTCCAACATTACCATGGGTTGAAGAACTGAATGTGGCACTTTCAGAATGAATCAAAACACGGTTTGCTTTCTTTCGTGTGTAAAGGCTCTCCAAAACCAGGATTTTATGATTCATAAATACTTTCCTAAACCTAAATAATCTACAAGATTAGAGTACTTTTAAATCTACCAATTGGTGCTGAAATGGAGACGATATATGCATGTATTTAGATGGCTTTCTTTTATTGGTCCCTAATATTCGGAACCCTCTTGATATATTCTAGCGAGTCTGTCGTCAAAATTCTACACTGTATTTAAAGGGATGGCTTAAGGTAAATGTACTGAAAACCCCATTGAATGAAAAGGTATTTAAAGGGATGGCTTAAGGTAAATGTACTGAAAACCCCATTGAATGAAAAGTCCACTGGAAAATATGTTGGCCAGCAAGTGGGAGGGAGGGGTTTTCAGCTGTTTAAATGAAATTTATTCAGAGCGCGCAATGTAGCCACACTTGCAGAGTGTGTTACCTGAATAAGGTATGTCTGAATACCAAATGCTGAGGCATAATGTCTGAATCAGCCCCTAAGTGAGATGGACATAACCGAAAACCTTCTTCCAAGAGTAGCTGGAGTTAACACACAACAGATGCATAGACACACACACACACACACACACACACACACACACACACACACACACACACACACACACACACACACACACACACACACACACACACACACACTTAACCCCAAACTCCTAAACCTACCCCTTAACCTTAATTCTAACCCTAATTCTAACCCTAAGCCTAAGCCTAAAATAGTATTTTTCCTTGTGGGGACCAACGAAATGTCCCCACTCCTTGTTTGACTCATTTGAGGATTTCTGGTCCCCACAAGGATAGCAAAACCAAACACACACACACACACACCCTATACAAACAGTGCAACAACATTATACAGCGCTTTTATTGATGTTATTACACAAAAATGATATTCAATATAACTCGCTGTTTGTTTGACACTGACCTGACGTTTGTGTGTGCGTGTGTGTGTAAAGGTTTATGTGGCGTGTTCATTACGTCCTGCAATGTTTACCATTTAAGAACCAAAAGGAAGCAAACAGAGTAAACGGAAACAAAACGTGGAGGGACCTACCTGAATTTTTCCAATAGAAACTCTTGTTTTTATTGCAAAAAGTTTTGTTAACTGTTACTGTTGCAAAACGTTTTTGCAACAGACGAAACATTTTGTAATAGAATCGCTGCAATGAATACACAATGCTCTCCTATGTTTCCTCCACAGACAGAGAGCCAGTCCCTCCTGAACTCAGGCTGGCACAGAGCAGCAATCTACGCTAGGCTAATACGGCCTTGATCTGCTACATCCAGCTGTTAGAGCATACTCACCGCGTGGGAACGAGAGGAAGAATGAGAGAGAGAATAAGTATTGCCAGGGCTGACTGTCTGTGTGTGACGAGGCCAAAGACATGCACACTGTCTATTGTTACTGTCTCTGTGTGACGAGGCCAAAGACACGCACACTGTCTGTTGTTACTGTCTCTGTGTGACGAGGCCAAAGACATGCACACTGTCTGTTGTTACTGTCTCTGTGTGACGAGGCCAAAGACATGCACACTGTCTGTAGTTACTGTCTCTGTGTGACGAGGCCAAAGACATGCACACTGTCTGTTGTTACTGTCTCTGTGTGACGAGGCCAAAGACATGCACACTGTCTGTTGTTACTGTCTCTGTGTGACGAGGCCAAAGACATGCACACTGTCTGTAGTTACTGTCTCTGTGTGACGAGGCCAAAGACATGCACACTGTCTGTTGTTACTGTCTCTGTGTGACGAGGCCAAAGACATGCACACTGTCTGTTGTTACTGTCTCTGTGTGACGAGGCCAAAGACATGCACACTGTCTGTAGTTACTGTCTCTGTGTGACGAGGCCAAAGACATGCACACTGTCTGTAGTTACTGTCTGTGTGACGAGGCCAAAGACATGCACACTGTCTGTTGTTACTGTCTCTGTGTGACGAGGCCAAAGACATGCACACTGTCTGTTGTTACTGTCTCTGTGTGACGAGGCCAAAGACATGCACACTGTCTGTTGTTACTGTCTCTGTGTGACGAGGCCAAAGACATGCACACTGTCTGTTGTTACTGTCTCTGTGTGACGAGGCCAAAGACATGCACACTGTCTGTTGTTACTGTCTCTGTGTGACGAGGCCAAAGACATGCACACTGTCTGTAGTTACTGTCTCTGTGTGACGAGGCCAAAGACATGCACACTGTCTGTAGTTACTGTCTCTGTGTGACGAGGCCAAAGACATGCACACTGTCTGTAGTTACTGTCTCTGTGTGACGAGGCCAAAGACATGCACACTGTCTGTAGTTACTGTCTCTGTGTGACGAGGCCAAAGACATGCACACTGTCTGTTGTTACTGTCTCTGTGTGACGAGGCCAAAGACATGCAGACTGTCTGTTGTTACTGTCTCTGTGTGACGAGGCCAAAGACATGCACACTGTCTGTTGTTACTGTCTCTCTGTGACGAGGCCAAAGACATGCACACTGTCTGTTGTTACTGTCTCTGTGTGACGAGGCCAAAGACATGCACACTGTCTGTTGTTACTGTCTCTGTGTGACGAGGCCAAAGACATGCACACTGTCTGTAGTTACTGTCTCTGTGTGACGAGGCCAAAGACATGCACACTGTCTATTGTTACTGTCTCTGTGTGACGAGGCCAAAGACATGCACACTGTCTATTGTTACTGTCTCTGTGCGCCTTCTTCACCATGCTGTGTGTGTGGGTGGGCCATTTCAGTTTGTCCGTGATGTGTACACCGAGGAACTTAAAACTTTTCACCCTCTCCACTACTGTCCCGTCGATGTGGATAGGGGGCTGCTCCCTCTGGTGTTTCCTGAAGTCCACGATCACCTCCTTTGTTTTGTTGACATTGAGTGTGAGGTTATTTTCCTGACACCACACTCCGAGGGCCCTCACCTCCTCCCTGTAGGGTGTCTCGTCGTTGTTGGTAATCAAGCCTACCACTGTTGTGTCGTCTGCAAACTTGATGATTGAGTTGGAGGCGTGCATGGCCACGCAGTCGTGGGTGAACAGGGAATACAGGAGAGGGCTGAGAACGCACCCTTGTGGGGCCCCAGTGTTGAGGATCAGTTAGAATAACAATGATCCAGGGTTTTGCCAGCCCTGGTCGCGCAACCGATATGCTGATAGAATTTAGGGAGCCTTGTTTTCAGATTAGCCTTGTTAAAATCCCGAGCTACAATAAATGCAGCATCAGGATATGTGGTTTCCAGTTTACATAGAGTCAAATGAAGTTCTTTCAGGGCCGTCGATGTGTCTGCTTGGGGGGGGGGGGGATATACACGACTGTGATTATGATCGAAGAGAATTGTCTTGGTAGATAATGCGGTCGGCATTTGATTGTGAGGAATTCTAAGTCAGGTGAACAAAATGACTTGAGTTCCTGTATGTTGTTATGATCACACCACATCTCGTTAATCATAAAGCATAGAAAAAGACACGGGTTTGACTGATTCATTGGGGTTGCTAATAACTGGTATAGCTGAGTATAGAGTAATGTCTCACAGTGTGAGAAGTGTGTGTGTGTCTGTTTCCAGTCCCAGTGATGTCCAGAGAGATATAATGAGGATCATCAGACCACATGGAGTGACATTTCTCCCATATGAATACTGGCCATCGGTTAGCTAATTCATATACATTGACTGTACCTCATCACATTTTCAACCTCATCATTAACACATTTGCTCTGATTTAGCTATTACCGTAACCAGGACACTTAGGGATGAAAATGGTAGCTAATTCTGACGGTAGCTGGATGTGGGATTCAAACCTGCAACTCCCAGTTCAACACCAATACATCTAGTTGAGTCTTCTTGCAGTTGACGTGGTTGTGTACCGCCTGTTTCTTACAATGTGTTCTCCAATCACAGTGTTGTTTGATAATGTTGACTCTCTCTCTCCACCTCCCTTCCCTCTATATCTCTCTCCACCTCCCTTCCCTCTATCTCTCTCCATCTCCTTCTCTCTCCCTCTCTCCACCTCCTTCTTCTCTCTCCCTCTTTCCCACCCCACATCCCTTTCTCCCCCTATCTCTCCCTCCTCCCTCTGTCCCAGGTTGAGGTGTGTGTGTGTGTGTATATCCAGAGTAGTGTGCCATGAGGAATCTCAGCTCCTTCCTGGTTTTGCTCTCCCTCAGCCTCTGGTCATGGGACCTGGTGACATCATCCAAAGGTGAGTCTATTTTCTCCACGCAGTAGAATCTGGTAAACCGATAAATACAACGTGTTCCAAGCCGTTGCATATGTCAGGAGTAGAATAGATGATCTTCTTCTCATGTCTACTACCTCTACTTCAGAATTCTACTTCAAATGATGTTTCTGGTTCTGACCCTTTCATTAGACTTCCATCTGTGCTGGTGTTTCATCTGTCTGAGTGTTTTGTGTGACCTTCCAGACTTCCATCTCTGTTCAGTCTGACTGTCAAAGTCTCTAAATTCTCTGACTTCTGTGTCTGAATTTGAAAAGGGTCAAGCTTGAGTTCCACTGTGTATTTAATCAGAATACAGTGCAACCCTAGTCTGGTAGAGCTCTGTGTGTGTGTGTGTGTGTGTGTGTGTGTGTGTGTGTGTGTGTGTGTGTGTGTGTGTGTGTGTGTGTGTGTGTGTGTGTGTGTGTGTGTGTGTGTGTGTGTGTGTGTGTGTGTGTGTGTGTGTGTGTGTGTGGTTGAGTTGGTAGCTGTGAGGTCTAGCTGTGGTCTAAAGGTTCATGTGTTTGTACTATGTGGTTGTATTCATGTTTTATAACCCATTCATTACTCTGTCTATAGGCAGTTGGGCTCCCTCCCTGTGTGTGAATTTGTGTGTATTTGTGTGTGTGTGTGTGTGTGTGTGTCAGTCTATATATCAGTAGCTGTGACAACTCCCACATGGTCTTGTAGTGGGTTTATTATCTATCAGACAGCTGGGATCACCCTTAAATGGAATATATTACATAACATCTCTCCTATCTGTAATATTCTTCCTGGGGCAATACCTCCAGAGCTTCCGCAGCTCAGGGGGGGGAGGCTCCCTGGAGAAACCAGCCAGAGTGCTTCATCTGGGGCTGAGCCAGTTCGCTGCTCCCCTGAGACCCTGGTGGTGGGTGGAAGAAAGCACTTTGACATAAATTGAAGCTACAGCACTTTGTCAGTTTCAATCCTCAACCATCTCCCTGCTCTCCTCCAGTGCCGTCTCAAACTCCAGAACTGGCTAGTAATGTGCTGACATCAGCAGAAGGTTGAGAGAACTGAATGAAGAAGGGACCACGCACTCAGAAGCTCCAGCATTCAGAACTTTATCAGTTCCACCCAGGAAATGTTAATCCAAAATGTGGGAGGGTTGTATCCTCTATCATGGACTTTTCCGGCCTATCGGGCACTGCAATGTGATGATCATAAGGAAAATGTGGGGGAGGGCTCCTGTGTATGTTTGTGTGTGTGTTGTAACTGAGAGGGACCGAGGATGTTAAAAGGGGGCTTTAAAATCTTAAGGAAAAATATGTGACCTCAAATGTTTCCACTCCTCTCGTTCTCCCCTCTCCCACTCTTTGTCTCTGGAAAACTACCAGGAATGTTCTCTCCTCTCTTTCTCCCTCTCCCTCCACTCAAACTCTGTCTTCCTCTGTCTATTCGTCTCTCTCTCTCTCTCTCTCTCTCTCTCACACACACATCTCTCTCTCACACATCTATCTCTTTCTCCTTCTCCCTTGCACTACATCTAATTGTTCCCCTATCACGTCATTATCTACATTACCCAGTGTGCCCCTCTGCTCTCACAATGCACTTTATGTGGTACCAGCAGTGCTACTGACAGAACCAACTTTCTCCTTGATCCCACTTATCTCCTTGTCCAAAAATGAGGGTTGAGTGTATGTGTGTATGTGTGTGTGCGCGTGTGTGTGTGTGTCTGTGTGTGTGTGTGTGCACCCTTGAATGTACTTATAAATGTGTGTGTGTGTATCTATGTGTGCAGAACCAACCCTCCCACTGATCTGCAGCCCAGTCCAATTACAGTGGAATGCCACCTTATAAAGCAGAGAATTCCCATACTCCTCTCCTCCTTCCGCCTTCTCTCCGCTGCTCTGAGCACCCTTCCAACCCTGCCCGTAATAAACCATGCTGCCAAGCTCTAGGGAACGGGGAACAGAAAAAGCAACAGAAACAGCCTGCTTCAATGGAGCGCAGCCACAACCGAGACAGCTGCAGTGCAGACTGAGGCAGGCAGGCAGGCAGGCAGGCAGGCAGGCAGGCAGGCAGGCAGGCAGGCAGGCAGGCAGGCAGGCAGGCAGGCAGGCAGGCAGGCAGGCAGGCAGGCAGGCAGGCAGGCAGGCAGACAGACAGACAGACAGACAGACAGACAGACAGACAGACAGACAGACAGACAGACAGACAGACAGACAGACAGACAGACAGACAGACAGACAGACAGACAGACAGACAGACAGACAGACAGACAGACAGAGTCCTTGATGTTTGAAACAGTAGGAGGATCTAGAGCTCTAACATTATGGAGTGTGCTACATGGTCCTCTTTGGTTGCAAAATTCTGGTAACTTTCCCAAGAATGCCTGTTTTCAAGAAACCCTGGTTGGAGGATTCCAGATCTCCTGCTTATTCCCTTCTGATTTTAAACTGGGATTGTTGGAAAACCTGGTAATTTTGGAATAGGAATGGAGACTCAGCTGGTTTAAGGTAATCCAGCAACTGTTGCTATTACAAACTGCAAACAGTTGTCAGTGGCTGGACAATACGGATCTGGTTTCAGTGCCTTGGAGTCTACTGAGTGTCAGCCATATAGTCTTCTTCTTCAGTGGTATTGAGCACTTCGGATCTTTAGGATGTACAAAGATGGCAACATGTCCTCCAGCGATTACTTTCTCCACCTCTCTCCTTCTTTTCTTAATATCTAGTACCTCTTTTCATGCTTTCTCCTCCCTCTCCCTCTCCTCTTCCTTTCATCTGTCGCTTTTCTTCCCTGTCTCTAATCTGCCCTTCTCCTCCTGCCTCATCCTCCTCTTGGCATTTTCCCTCTTTCCCAACTTTTGTTCTCCCTATTGTCTTCATTCCCCTCTCTCCCCTCATTCTCCCGCCTCCTCCTCTCTCCCCTCCCTTGTTACCTCCCTTTTCCTTAAATTCATGTTGCTCCTGCTCCTTCTCCCTCTCTTTCTCTCTTTCTCTTCCCCCTCCTCCCTCCTTTCTCGTCAGTCTGTCAGTAGCCCACCCCTCCCCCCACCCACCTTCCAGCCTTGATGGCTTCTACACCATCAGGTCTTCATCTTAATTCTGCCTCTAAATCCCTGAATGGAAGTCTAATAGGGGTAGGAGGGGATTACAATCTGTATACCAATGCATTACAATCTGTAATTTAACCTCTTGGCGTTCCCCTAGGATAGGGGGCGCTACAGCGATAAAAAAAAAAAAAATTGTGCCCATTTTAAACGGCCTACTACTCAAACTCAGAAGCTAGGATATGCATATAATTAATACTTGTGGATAGAAAACACCCTAAAGTTTCTAAAACTGTTTGAATGGTGTCTGTGAGTATAACAGAACTCATATGGCAGTCAAAACCCCGAGACAGATCGAAACAGGAAGTGGAATTCTGAATTGCGGACTCAACTTCATCACGTTGCCTATTAATCACACCGTGAGCTATGGTTCATTGAGCACTTCCTATTGCTTCCACTAGATGTCCCCAGTCTTTACAAAGTGATTTGAGCCTTCTACTGTGAAAACTGACACAATGACACGCTGTGGAACGTGGTCACACGGAGAGGGCCATCACCATTATGACCCCGGCGCCCCTAGCTACCCTCCCCTTTCGAAACGTTTTGAAACACAATGCAATCGTCCCCCTCCAATCTTATTGGAGCTCTAGTTGAAAAACGCCCTAAAGATTTATGTTATACAACGTTTGACATGTTTGAACGAACCTAAATAAGAAAAAAATGCATTTTGTTGAAAGAGTAGCCCCGCGCACGTCGGAACTTTTGGTGCAGCCTTCAGACGCGCTAACAACAACAAGCTAATGGAACATAAAGGATGAACTTTTTCGAACGAAAATACATTTGTTGTGGACCTGGGATTCCTGGAAGTGCCTAAGGATGAAGATAATCAAAGGTAAGGGATTATTGACAATAGTATACAAGACTAGATTTGATATGCGATTGTTCCAAGATGGAGCTGACCTGTATTGCTAGCCTATTGTTCTGAGTATCGCATCCCCTTTTATCGCAAAGTGTGATTACCCAGTAAAGTTATTTTTAATCTGGCATTACAGGTGCTTTCAAGAGATATTCATCTATAAATCTTAGAATGACAATATTACATTTTCAAAATGTTTTCGAATAGTAATTTAGTAAATTGTAGCGCTGTTTCATCGGATGCATTTGAGGGAAAATAGTTAGTCAACGTTACGCACCGATGTAAAATGCTGTTTTTATATATAAATATCAACTTTATCGAACAAAAGAATGCATGCATTGTGTAACATGATGTCCTAGGTGTGTCATCTGATGAAGATTGTCAAAGGTTAGTGCTGCATTTAGCTGTTTTTTGGTTATTTGTGATGCATGTGGTTGGTCGGAAAATGGCTATGTGGCTACTTTTACGATATACTCCTCTAACATAATCGAATGTTTTGCTTTTGCTGTAAAGCCTTTTTGAAATCGGACAACGTGGTTTGATTCAGGAGAGGTGTATCTATAAAACGATATAATTTGAAGAAAAAAATGGAGAAAAAAAAATTATTACATTTTGTTATGCTAATGGCGATAGGATTTTTCGCTGGATGTCCGAATTGGTGAAGTGAAAATATATATATATATATAGTTTAAAATAAATAAATAAATGAAAAACTGGTGCGTGCATATGTATTCACCACTTTGCTATGAAGCCCCTAAATAAGATCTGGTGCAACCAATTACCTTCAGAAGTCACATAATTAGTTAAATAATGTCCACATGTGTGCAATCTAAGTGTCACATGATCTGTCACATCATCTCAATATATATACACCTGTTCTGAAAGGCCCCAGAGTCTGCAACACCACTAAGCAAGGGGCACCACCAACCAAGCAGCATCATGAAGACCAAGGAGCTCTCCAAACAGGTCAGGGACAAAGTTGTGGAGAATTACAGATCAGGGTTGGGTTATAAAAAAATATCAGAAACTTTGAACATCCCACGGAGCATCATTAAATCCATTCTTAAAACAATTTGAGAATATGGCACCACAACAAACCTGCCAAGAGAAGGCCGCCCACCAAAAGTCATGGACCAGGCAAGGAGGACATTAACCTGAAAGGCAACAAAGAGACCAAAGATAACCCTGAAGGAGCTGCAAAGCTCCACAGCTGAGACTGGAGTATCTATCCATAGGACCACTTTAAGCCGCACACTCCACAGAGCTGGGCTTTACAGAAGAGTGACCAGAAAAAAGCCATTGCTTAAAGAAAAAAATAAGCAAACACATTTGGTGTTCGCCAAAAGGCATGTGGGAGACTCCCCGAACATATGGAAGAATTTACTCTGGTCAGATGAGACTAAAATGTAGCTTTTTGGCCATCAAGGAAAACGCTATGTCTGGCGCAAACCCAACACCTCTCATCACCCCAAGAACACCATTCACACAGTGAAGCATGGTGGTGGCAGCATCACCAAAACTGGTCAGAATTGAAGGAATGATGGATGGCGCTAAATACAGGGAAATTGTTGAGGGAACCCTGTTTCAGTCTTTCAGAGATTTGAGACTAGGATGGAGGTTCACCTTCCAGCAGGACAATGACCCTAAGCATACTGCTAAAGCAACACTTGAGTGGTTTAAGGGGAAACATTTAAATGTCTTGGAATGGCCTAGTCAAAGCCCAGACCTCAATCCAATTGAGAATCTGTGGTATGACTTAAAGATTGCTGTACACCTGCGGAACCCATCCAACTTGAAGGAGCTTGAGCAGTTTTGCCTTGAAAAATCCCAGTGGCTAGATGTGCCAAGCTTATAGAGACATACCCCAAGAGACTTGCAGCTGTAATTTCTGCAAAAGGTGGCTCTACAAGGTATTGACTTTGGGGGGGTGAATAGTTATTCACCCTCATGTTTTCAGTTTTTTTGTCTTATTTCTGGTTTGTTTCACAATAACAAAGATTTAGCATGTTAGGCATGTTGTGTAAATGAAATGATACAAACCCCCCAAAAATACATTTTAATTCCAGGTTGTAAGGCAACAAAATAGGAAAAATGCCAAAGGGGTTGAATACTTTCGCAAAGCAACTGTATATACACTACCGTACAAACGTTTGGGGTCACTTAGAAATGGCCTTGTTTTTGAAAGAAAAGCTCATTTTTTGTCCATTAAAATAACATCAAATTGACCAGAAGTACAGTGTACAGAAGGAGACATTGTTAATGTTGTAAATGACTATTGTAGCTGGAAATGGCAGATTTTTAGTGGAATGTCTACGTAGGTGTTCAGAGGCCCATTAGCAGGGAACCATCACTCCTGTGTTCCAATGGCACGTTGTGTTAGCTAATCCAAGTTTATAATTTTAGAAGGCTAATTGATCATTAGAAAACCCTTTTGCAATTATGTTAGCACAGCTGAAAACTGTTGTGCTGATTAAAGAAGCAATAATTCTGTCCTTTAACACACTAGTTGATTATCTGGAGCATCAGCATTTGTGGGTTCGATTACAGGCTCAAAATGGTCAGAAACAAATAATTTTCTTCAGTCTATTCTTGTTCTGAGAAATGAAGGCAATTCCATGCGAGAAATTGCCAAGGATCTCGTACAGCGCTGTGTACTACACCCTTCACAGAACAGTGCAAACTGTCTCTAACCAGAATAGAAAGAGGAGTGGGAGGCCCCGGTGCACAACTGAGCAAGAGGACAATTACATTAGAGTGTCTAGTTTGAGAAACAGACGACTCCCAGGTCCTCAACTGGAAGCTTCATTAACTTCTTGCGGATCATTGGGACGCTAGCGCAAAATTCAAATTAAATTACTATAAATATTTAACTTTCATGAAATCACAAGTGCAAAACATCAAAATAAAGCTTAACTTGTTGTTAATCCAGCCGCTGTGTCAGATTTCAAAAAGGCTTTACGGCGAAAGCAAACCATGTAATTATCTGAGGATCTGAGGACAGCGCCCAGCACACAAATGCATAACAAATCATTTTCAACCAATGAGTTGCAACACAAATGTCAGAAATAGCGATATAATATATGCCTTACCTTTGAAGATCTTCTTCTGTTGGCACTCCAAAAGGTCCCAGTTACATTACAAATGGTCCTTTTGTTCGATAAAGTCCTTCTTTATATCCATAAAAACTCAGTTTAGCTGGTGCGCTTTAGTCAATAATCCACTCGGTTTCCCTCCTTCAAAATGCATACAATATGAATCCCAAACGTTACCAATAAACTTATCCAAACAAGTCAATCAACGTTTATAATCAATCCTTAGGTACCCTAATACGCAAATAAATGATACAATTTAAGACGGAGAATCGTTATTGTCTTTACCGGAGATAAACAAAAAGAACGAGCTCTCTCGGCCATGCGCTTGGAAACACTACAGCCAAAATGGGAGCCACTTAGAAAAACTACAACTTCTCCCTCATTTTTCCAGAAACCAGCCTGAAACTCTTTCTAAAGACTGTTGACATCTAGTGGAAGCCCTAGGAACTGCAATCGGGGACGATTTTGCCCTATTATAAAAGTACCAGCCGTTGAAATCAGTGGTATTCTGAATTTACGTTTTTTTTTATGGTTTGTTCTCGGGGTTTCGCCTGCCATTTCAGTTCTGTTATACTCACAGACATTATTTTAACAGTTTTAGAAACTTCAGAGTGTTTTCTACACACATCTACAAATTATATGCATATCCTAGCTTCTGGATCTGAGTAGCAGGCAGTTTACTTTGGGCACGCTTTTCATCCGGACGTCAAAATACCGCCTCCTATCCCAAAGAAGTTAAATAGTACCCGCAAAACACCAGTCTCAATGTCAACAGTAAAGAGGCGACTCCGGGATGCTGGCCTTTTAGGCAGAGTTGCATAGAAAAAGCCATATCTCAGACTGGCCAATAAAAATAAAAGATTAAGATGGGCAGAAGAACACAGACACAGGACAGAGGATTTGTTGTTATATCATGTTTTTACCGCGCTCTGTTTCCATTCATTCATTTACTTGTTTTTCATATGTATTTTGACGTGCATGTATTGAACTGTATGTACAGTATTTTCCTCTGTCCATCCCTCTTTTTTACTCTCCTCTCTCTCATCCTCTCTCTCCAGAAGTACGATGCCCCTCCCAACAGGTAGATGACTGGAAGTTCCCTCAGACTGCCAGACACAACATCACAGGTAAATAACACACACACACACACACACACACACACACACACACACACACACACACACACACACACACACACACACACACACACACACACACACACACACACACACACACACACACACACACACACCGACACATACGAAACATAGTCAGTAAGACTGTACTACTCCATTTGTTTATCCTGTGTGATCTACTGGGGCTCCTCTCTGACTAGGCTGCCTTGCCTGGGGATTAATGTTGTGATGGATGTGATGCAGGTTACAATCTGGTGCGGCGCTTCTCCCTGCTTAAGACTCCTGCAATCAAGAAGATCCGTAACCCCCGAGGGCCTGTTATCCTCCGACTGGGCAAGACAGCACTCATTCACCCCACAGAGTAGGTCCTCATCCCTCTATCATTACTACCTCTCTCTCTCTTTCTCTTTCTGTGTCTGTCTGTCTGTCTGTCTGTCTGTCTGTCTGTCTGTCTGTCTGTCTGTCTGTCTGTCTGTCTGTCTGTCTGTCTGTCTGTCTGTCTGTCTGTCTGTCTGTCTGTCTGTCTCACTCTCTCATTACCCTCCTACTCTCTCTTTTCCCATCTCATCAGCTCCACAGAGAGTACTGTATGTCCTCATCCCTCCATCACTACATCTCTGTCTTCCTCTGTCTCTCTCTCTCTCTCCAGCTCTCTCTCTTTTCCTGTCACTTAGTGTGTGAGTGGAGGTGGACGCTGTTTGAACAGTATGTCTGTGAAACCAACGTTTTCTGTGGCTACTCTGTGTAAATACACGTGGCATCCTTAACAGTGTTGGTTCTGGGGTGAAGTCCCCCCTTAGCTTAGGTACAGTAGTTCTTCCTGTAAAAGTAGCGTCATACTGCAGCACAGCTTGAATTCTATGGCACTGCAGAATTCTATGGCACGTTATTTACAGTTTTTTGACAATTTCTTTCTGAAACTACTGTATGGCTCCTTTTTTCTAGACTCTACACACAAACCCCCAAATCACACACACAACATGCAAAACGTCACACATCTCTTGCAAAACCAAACACTTCATTCAAAATTTCACAGCCTTGCTACGCTTATTTTCTCTCCCTGTTTTAAGAGGGCCAAGCCCTCCCCTAACCCAGATGACGCTGGGCCAATTGTGCTTCGCCTCATGGGTCTCCCGGTCACGGCTGGCACGGGTATGGAACCAGCATCTGTAGCAATGCAGGTTGCACTGTGATGCAGTGTCTTAGACCACTGCGCCACTCGGGAGGCCCCATCCACAAAGGTTTTAATGCTGATCAATTGCCTTGCACAAAGTATCAAATTACTAAAATACTACTTATTAGGACTCTTAAAGTATTTACTGTAAATGTTCATTTTATGTTTTGATCACATAAACAATGATAAAATATGGAAAAATAAATAAATACATAATGAAATGTTAATTATATAAAGCAGCCCGTGTAATCATCTGCCAGAGAGTAGCCACAATCAGCCCGAGCCCCAAGTAATACATTTGGGCCAGATAACTCACACCGGAATCGGCCCGAACCCGATCATCATCAAGAGATATGCTGGACCCTATGTCAGAGAGGTGTTTTTGTTACCACATCGTGTCTATTGTCCTGCTAATAGCCCTTGTGAAAACATGTTTTCAAAAGCCCTCCAGGGCCAACAGAGAAGTTCATTACTTTTCCCCCCTTCCACTTGCCTCTTCCATTTATTCCCATAGTAATTCGGCATTGCAAATGAGGGCATAAACTGGGTCAAGATGCCAGCAGAGTAAGTATACCTTTATGTAGTAAAATATATGTTAAATAAAAGAGTGTGCAAAGCTGTCATCAAGGCAAAGGGTGGCTACTTTGAAGAATCTAAAATCTAAAATATATTTTGATTTGTTTAACACTTTTTTTGCTTACTACGTGATTCCATATGTGTTATTTCATAGTGTTGATGTCTTCACTATTATTCTACAATGTAGAAAATAGTAAAAATAAAGAAAAACCCTTGAATGAGTAGGTGTGTTCAAACTCTTGATTAGTACAGTATATCTCCCCCTGCACCTAATTTTAGAGCAGACGTTGTGTGCTCAATGTGTCACAGCATTAATGTCTTGAGTCACTCTGGAAATACAGACAGAATTGAGCAGGTCAGGAAATCAGTAGCTTTGACTGCCAAGAGAAAAATCCTCAGGCTGTTTTGATCCCAATACAATGAAGAGAAGAGAAAGTGTCCATTTACTTTTTCTTTTAGTTTTTTTTTCATGTTGTACTTTGGCACTGTATAGCTTACTCTATAAAACAACACATTTCCCTGCTCCTATCCTGTGTATGTGACAATAAAACATATATGTATCTAATACGATTGTACTAGGAGTCATATTACTGTTGGTTGTGAGATGGAAAGTTCTCTTATGTAAACACACTTTCTTCAGACAACACTTGAGTGTTCTTTTCTCTCTCACTCAATTCAATTCAAGGGCTTTATTGGCACGGGAAACATATGTTAACATTGCCAAAGCAAGTGAAGTAGATAATATACAAAAGTGAAATAAACAATATCTCTCTCTCATTCTTCCCCCTCTTCCCTACCTCTTCTGGAGACATAAATACATACATATGGAAACATCTGCTAGCTTTTATTCTCTCCCCCCTCCCTCTCTCTCCCCCTCCCCTCCCACATAAATAAAGTGAAGGATAAGAGGCTGTCTGTGAGCAGATTCCTCTCCTCTCTGATATAACACACTTTGTATACGTGGCTCTGTCTCTCAACGGAGGGGTGGAGAGGGAACGAATTAGTGTGTGTGTGTGTGTGTGTGTGTGTGTGTGTGTGTGTGTGTGTGTGTGTGTGTGTGTGTGTGTGTGTGTGTGTGTGTGTGTGTGTGTGTGTGTGTGTGTGTGTGTGTGTGTGTGTGTGTGTGTGTGTGTGTGTGTGTGTGTAGCTCAGACTGGCACAGCTCCACTGTTCCTCCATCTGTTAAAATGTCATGACATAATTCCTAGTAAGAGTTTGAAAGGAGCATGATGGAAGGAGACCTACACTCTTAAATAAAGGGTCTACCTAGAACTTAAAAGGGTTCTTCAGCTGTCCCCATAGGAGAACACTTTGTAGAACCATTTTTGGTTCAAGGTAGAACTCTTTTGGGTTCCATGTAGAACCCTTTCCACAGAGGGTTCTGCATAGAAACCAAAAGTGTTGTACCTGGAACCAAAAAGAGTTCTTTCTTTCTTTCTTTCTTTCTTTCTTTCTTTCTCTGTCTCTCTCTCTGTCTCTCTCTCTCCCTCCATCTTTGATGAGGTGAACAGCAGTGTGTAACTTCTGCTTCTGAGTGGGGGAAGGCTGAATCTGTCTGATTGATTTGTGTTTCTGTCTGTGTGTGCACAAGCATGTGTGTGTGCAAGTGTGTTAGTGTATTTGTTTCTACCAGTATTTGTATGTGTGTGTTTGCATGCGTGTGTGAATGTGTGTTTGTTGTTAAACTGGTAAAACTTCAGGTCAAGGGTGAGAGGGAGTGAAAAACAGATGTTGGCTTTTGGAATGACTCTGTTACAACCCCGTCCCTGTTACAACCCCGTCTCTGTTACAAACCCGTCCTTGTTACAACCCCGTCTCTGTTACAACCCCGTATCTGTTACAACCCCGTATCTGTTACAACCCCGTCTCTGTTACAACCCCGTCTCTGTTACAACCCCGTCTCTGTTACAACCCCGTATCTGTTACAACCCCGTCTCTGTTACAACCCCGTATCTGTTACAACCCCGTATCTGTTACAACCCCGTCTCTGTTACAACCCCGTCTCTGTTACAACCCCGTATCTGTTACAACCCCGTCTCTGTTACAACCCCGTTCCTGTTACAACCCCGTCCTTGTTACAACCCCGTTCCTGTTACAACCCCATCTCTGTTACAACCCCGTATCTGTTACAACCCCGTCTCTGTTTAACCCCGTCCCTGTTACAACCCCGTTCCTGTTACAACCCCGTCCTTGTTACAACCCCGTCTCTGTTACAACCCCGTTCCTGTTACAACCCCGTCTCTGTTACAACCCCGTCCTTGTTACAACCCCGTTCCTGTTACAACCCCGTCCTTGTTACAACCCCGTTCCTGTTACAACCCCGTCTCTGTTACAACCCCGTTCCTGTTACAACCCCGTCCTTGTTACAACCCCGTTCCTGTTACAACCCCGTCCTTGTTACAACCCCGTCTCTGTTACAACCCCGTCCTTGTTACAACCCCGTTCCTGTTACAACCCCGTCCTTGTTACAACCCCGTCTCTGTTACAACCCCGTCCTTGTTACAACCCCGTCCCTGTTACAACCCCGTCTCTGTTACAACCCCGTATCTGTTACAACCCCGTCCTTGTTACAACCCCGTCTCTATTACAACCCCGTATCTGTTACAACCCCGTCTCTGTTACAACCCCGTCTCTGTTACAACCCCGTTCCTGTTACAACCCCGTATCTGTTACAACCCCGTATCTGTTACAACCCCGTCTCTGTTACAACCCCGTCTCTGTTACAACCCCGTCTCTGTTACAACCCCGTATCTGTTACAACCCCGTCTCTGTTACAACCCCGTTCCTGTTACAACCCCGTCCTTGTTACAACCCCGTTCCTGTTACAACCCCATCTCTGTTACAACCCCGTATCTGTTACAACCCCGTCTCTGTTTAACCCCGTCCCTGTTACAACCCCGTTCCTGTTACAACCCCGTCCTTGTTACAACCCCGTCTCTGTTACAACCCCGTTCCTGTTACAACCCCGTCTCTGTTACAACCCCGTCCTTGTTACAACCCCGTTCCTGTTACAACCCCGTCCTTGTTACAACCCCGTTCCTGTTACAACCCCGTCTCTGTTACAACCCCGTTCCTGTTACAACCCCGTCCTTGTTACAACCCCGTTCCTGTTACAACCCCATCCTTGTTACAACCCCGTCTCTGTTACAACCCCGTCCTTGTTACAACCCCGTTCCTGTTACAACCCCGTCCTTGTTACAACCCCGTCTCTGTTACAACCCCGTCCTTGTTACAACCCCGTTCCTGTTACAACCCCGTCTCTGTTACAACCCCGTTCCTGTTACAACCCCGTCCTTGTTACAACCCCGTTCCTGTTACAACCCCGTCTCTGTTACAACCCCGTTCCTGTTACAACCCCGTTCCTGTTACAACCCCGTCCTTGTTACAACCCCGTTCCTGTTACAACCCCATCTCTGTTACAACCCCGTTCCTGTTACAACCCCGTATCTGTTACAACCCCGACTCTGTTACAACCCCGTCCCTGTTACAACCCCGTTCCTGTTACAACCCCGTATCTGTTACAACCCCGTCTCTGTTACAACCCCGTCTCTGTTACCTCACCTCTACCTCCACCTCTCTCTCTACCTCTGCCTTTACCTCTATCTCTACCTCTGCCTCTACCTTTACCTCTATCTCTACCTCTACCTCTACCTCTACCTTTACCTCTATCTCTACCTCTACCTCTACCTCTACCTCTACCTTTACCTCTACCTTTACCTCTACCTCTACCTCTACCTCTACCTTTACCTCTACCTCTACCTCTACCTTTACCTCTACCTCTACCTCTACCTCTACCTTTACCTCTATCTCTACTTCTACCTCTACCTCTACCTCTACCTTTACCTCTACCTCTACCTCTACATCTACCTCTACCTTTATCTCTATCTTTACCTCTGCCTCTACCTTTATCTCTATCTTTACCTCTATGATAATAATTGTCAGGGGTTATTATCTACCATTTCTCCATTATAGCACTGGCCACACACACACACGAACACACACACACACACACACACACACACACGCAGACACACACACAGACACACACACACAGTAACGCTCACACACACGTTCTATATATCTCCCTCTCTGTCTCTCTGTGTCTCAGCACAAACATACACACACTTGATGAATGTGTGTGTCTGTCTATACAGTATGTGTGTGTTGTGTGTATGTCTATTAGTGTGCATGTCCGTGTGTATCCGTTTTTGTGTCTAACAGTGTGTTTTCTCAGTCAGGTGTTCCCCCATGGTCTTCCTGATGAGTTCACGCTGGTCTTCACGTTGCTCCTCAAGAAGAAAACACTGAGGGACAACATCTACCTCTTCCAGATCTCTGATGAACAGGGATATCCACAGGTATACACTCCTCTTTTCATCTACCTCTTTCATCTCAATCCTCCTTCTCTTTATCACTCTTATCCCTTATCGTCTCTCTGCCTCTCCATCTCTCTCTCTCCTGCTGTCTTCTCTCTCTCTCTCTCTCTTCTCTCTTTATCTTCTCTCTCTCTTCTGCTCTCTCCTCTATAACTCTCTCTCACTCTTTCTAGCTTTCTCTCTCTCTCTGCATCCCTCTCTCTTTCTCTCTTCTGCTCTCTCCTCTATTCCTCCCTGCATACCCCATCTATTTTCTGCTCCTTCCTTCATTTCTCCTCTCTTTCCACGCCCTCAAATCGCCTGCCCTCCATCTCCCTCCTTTCTTTCCACCCCCTCCTATGTCATGTCTTTCATCTCTCTCTTTCCACCCCTTCTATCTCCTGTCCTCCATCTCTCCTCTCTCTCTCTTTCTCTCTCATTCCACCCCCTCCTGTTTCCTGTCCTCCATCTCTCCTCTCTCTCTCTTTCTCTCTCATTCCACCCCCTCCTGTTTCCTGTCCTCCATCTCTCCTCTCAATCTCTTTCCACCTCCTCCTTTCACCTGTCCTCCATCTCTTCAATCTCTTTCTTTCCGCCTCTCCTATCGCCTGTCCTCCGTCTCTCCACTCTCTTTCCACCCCTCCTATCTCCTGTCCTCCATCTCTCCTCTCTCCACCCCCTACTGTCTCCTGTCCTCCATCTCTCTTTATCTCTTTCCACCCCTCCTATCTCCTGTCCTCCATCTCTCCTCTCTCCACCCCCTACTGTCTCCTGTCCTCCATCTCTCTTTATCTCTTTCCACCCCTCCTATCTCCTGTCCTCCATCTCTCCTCTCTCTCTCTTTCTCTCTCATTCCACCCCCTCCTGTTTCCTGTCCTCCATCTCTCCTCTCTCTCTCTTTCTCTCTCATTCCACCCCCTCCTGTTTCCTGTCCTCCATCTCTCCTCTCAATCTCTTTCCACCTCCTCCTTTCACCTGTCCTCCATCTCTTCAATCTCTTTCTTTCCGCCTCTCCTATCGCCTGTCCTCCGTCTCTCCACTCTCTTTCCACCCCTCCTATCTCCTGTCCTCCATCTCTCCTCTCTCCACCCCCTACTGTCTCCTGTCCTCCATCTCTCTTTATCTCTTTCCACCCCTCCTATCTCCTGTCCTCCATCTCTCCTCTCTCCACCCCCTACTGTCTCCTGTCCTCCATCTCTCTTTATCTCTTTCCACCCCTCCTATCTCCTGTCCTCCATCTCTCCTCTCTCCACCCCCTACTGTCTCCTGTCCTCCATCTCTCTTTATCTCTTTCCACCCCTACTGTCTCCTGTCCTCCATCTCTCTTTATCTCTTTCCACCCCTCCTATCTCCTGTCCTCCATCTCTCCTCTCACTCTCTTTCCACCCCTACTATCTCCTGTCCTCCATCTCTCCTCTCTATTTCCACCCCCTCCTGTCTCCTGTCCTCCATCTCTCCTATATCTCTCTTTCCACCCCCTCCTATCAACTGTCCTCCATCTTTCCACCCCCTCCTGTCTCCTGTCCTTTATCTCTCCTCTCTCTCTTTCCACCCCCTCATGTCCCATGTCCTCCATCTCTCCTCTCTCTCTCTTTCCACCCCTCCTATCAACTGTCCTCCATCTCTCCACTGTCTCTTTCCACCCCCTCCTGTCTCCTGTCCTCCATCTCTCCTCTCTCTTTCCACCCATCTTGTCTCCTGTCCTCCATCTCTCCACTCTCTCTTTACACCCCTCCTATCTCCTGTCCTCCATCTCTCCTCTCTCTCTCTTTCCACCCCCTCCTATCTCCTGTCCTCCATCTATCCTCTCTCTCTTTCCACCCCTCCTATGTCCTGTCCTCCATCTCTCCTCTCTATCTCTTCCCACCCCTCCTATCTCCTGTCCTCCATCTCTCCTCTCTCTCTCTTTCTACCCTTCCTATCTCCTGTCCTCCATCTCTCCTCTCTCTTTCCACCCATCTTGTCTCCTGTCCTCCATCTCTCCTCTCTCTCTTTTCCACCCCTCCTGTATCCTGTCCTCCATCTCTCCTCTTTCTCTCTTTTCCACCCCTCCTAGGTCCTGTCTCTCCTCTCTATCCTCCCTTTGTCTTCTCCTCTCTCTGTTTCTGTTGTTCTCTCATTATCATTCTCATTATCATTCTCGTTATTATTCTCATTATTATTCATCTTACTTCTATGATGAAGACTGTCTCTCACATCTGTAATCAATCTGAAAACAAATTTAAATGCTATTCAGCATGTATAGGATGAATTGAGGGCTAACCAACTCATTATACATGATTGATTGTGTGTTTTCATGGGCAATAATTAGTTGCCTTTGTCCATGTTTTTGTTAACTTTGCAGTGTGTTCTATGTAGCCCACTTTGAGACCCAAAGCATAGGACTGTACTGAACTTCTGTCTGTAGCTCCTTCTCATAGCGGATTACTGTTTGGGAATGGATAGACATATTCAATGAACCATTGGCTTCAGCAATACCTACAATATTCCTTCAGCTCTGTAGACACTATAGTGGTAGGAACGAGGGAAGAGGAACGAGGGAAGAGGCAGGAGCTGAGAGGTGTTGTTGGGTCAGCTCTGTAGACACTATAGTGGTAGGAACGAGGGAAGAGGCAGGAGGTGAGAGGTGTTGTTGGGTCAGCTCTGTAGACACTATAGTGGTAGGAACGAGGGAAGAGGCAGGAGGTGAGAGGTGTTGTTGGGTCAGCTCTGTAGACACTATAGTGGTAGGAACGAGGGAAGAGGCAGGAGGTGAGAGGTGTTGTTGGGTCAGCTCTGTAGACACTATAGTGGTAGGAACGAGGGAAGAGGCAGGAGGTGAGAGGTGTTGTTGGGTCAGCTCTGTAGACACTATAGTGGTAGGAACGAGGGAAGAGGCAGGAGGTGAGAGGTGTTGTTGGGTCAGCTCTGTAGACACTATAGTGGTAGGAACGAGGGAAGAGGCAGGAGGTGAGAGGTGTTGTTGGGTCAGCTCTGTAGACACTATAGTGGTAGGAATGAGGGAAGAGGCAGGAGGTGAGAGGTGTTGTTGGGTCAGCTCTGTAGACACTATAGTGGTAGGAACGAGGGAAGAGGCAGGAGGTGAGAGGTGTTGTTGGGTCAGCTCTGTAGACACTATAGTGGTAGGAACGAGGGAAGAGGCAGGAGGTGAGAGGTGTTGTTGGGTCAGCTCTGTAGACACTATAGTGGTAGGAACGAGGGAAGAGGCAGGAGGTGAGAGGTGTTGTTGGGTCAGCTCTGTAGACACTATAGTGGTAGGAACGAGGGAAGAGGCAGGAGGTGAGAGGTGTTGTTGGGTCAGCTCTGTAGACACTATAGTGGTAGGAACGAGGGAAGAGGCAGGAGGTGAGAGGTGTTGTTGGGTCAGCTCTGTAGACACTATAGTGGTAGGAACGAGGGAAGAGGCAGGAGGTGAGAGGTGTTCTTTCCCAATCAGAAATTGATAATGACCCAACTCTTTTTTTCCTGTGTCAATTCTTCTCCCCTCTCCTGCCTCCTCTCCCCCACTCCCCCAGTTCTCCCTTGACCTAAATGGCCCTGATGCCACCCTGTCCCTGCGTGCACGGGGGGCCGACCCCCTGGGTGAGCCAGTTGGGTGTGTGTTCAGGGGGGAGGGCGTGGAGTCTATCCTGGACAGTGGTTGGCACAAACTGGCCCTCAGCGTCCAGCAGAGGGCAGCCTCTCTACATGTAGACTGCAGCTCCATCCAGACCAAGCCCCTGGAGCCCCGCGGCGAGCTATCGACCAAGGGACACACCCTACTGGGCATCAGGACAACAGATGCTGCCGCTGTGGAGGTATGGAGGTGGAGGACCAGGAAAGGAGAGGATGGGGGGGTTATTTTGGTGGGAAGTTGGGAGATTGGGTTGAGTCAACCTGTATGTGGGGAGTAGAGCGATGGAGGGAGAGGTGGAGAGGATGGGAGAGGTGGAGAGGATGAGAGGAGGGGAGAGATGGAGGGAGAGGTGGAGAGGAGGGGAGAGATGGAGGGAGAGGTGGAGAGGGTGGGAGGAGGGGAGAGATGGATGGAGAGGTGGAGAGGGTGGGAGGAGGGGAGAGATGGATGGAGAGGTGGAGAGCATGAGAGTAGGGGAGAGATGGATGGAGAGGGTGGGAGGAAGGCAGATATGGAGGGAGATGTGGGAGGAGGGCAGATATGGAGGGAGAGGTAGAGAGGGTGGGAGGAGGGGAGAGATGGAGAGAATGGTGGAGCAGGGGAGAAGGGGAAGGATGGAGGGAGAGGTGGGAGGAGGGAAGATGTGTAAAGGGTGGGACAAGGGGATAGGGATATTTGAGGGTGATGGTCATGGCTGTAGAAGGGGGGTTGTAGTGAGCTGTCTCTAACAATATTTCTCTCCCCCTCTTTCTCTCTCTCTCTTGCTCTTTCTCTCGCTTTCTCTCTCTCTCTCTTACTCTTTTCTCCCTGCCACCTGTCTTCTGCGTCTCTCTTGTCTCTCAGATGGACATTCAGCAGGTAATGGTGTATTGTGACGCCTCCCTGGCCATTCAGGAGTCCTGCTGTGAGATACCTGGTGCTAGGGTGAGAACACCAACCATCAAACAACACTCCCACAACCATCAAACAATACTTCCACAACCATCACGCAACACTCCCACAACCAGCACACAACACTCCCACAACCATGACATAACACTCCCACAACCATTACACAACACTCCCACAACCTTTCTAAACACCAACCATCATGCATAGTCCCTGTGCCAAGATGACCTGTCTAAATGACTACTGCCCCGTAGCACTCACATCTATAGCCATTTAATGCTTTGAAAGGCTGGTGGTCATGGCTCACATTAAAACCATCATCCCAGACACCCTGGACCCACTCCAATTCGCATACCGCCCCAACAGATCCACAGACGACGCAATCTCTATTGCACTCCACACTGCCCTTTCTCACCTGGACAAAAGGAACACCTATGTGAGAATGCTATTCATTGACTACAGCTCAGCGTTGAACACCATAGTGCCCTCAAAGCTCATCAATAAGCTAAGGATCCTGGGACTAAACACCTCTCTCTACAACTACTCCTGGACTTCCAAACAGGCCGCCACCAGGTGGTAAGGGTAGGTAACAACACATCCTCCACACTGATCTTCAACACGGGGGCCCCTTAACGGTGTGTGCTCAGTCCCCTCCTGTACTCCCTGTTCACTCATGACTGCATGGCCAGGCATGACACCAACACCATCATCAAGTTTGCCGATGACATAACAGTGGTAGGCTGATCACCGACAACGGCAAGACAGCATATTGGGAGGAGGTCAGAGACATGGCCATGTGGTGCCAGGACAACAACCTCTCCCTCAACGTGATCAAGACAAAGGAGATGATTATGGACTACAGGAAAAGGAGGGCCGAGCACGCCCCATTCTCATCGACGGGGCTGTAGTGGAGCAGGTTGAGAGCTTCAAGTTCCTTGGTGTCCACATCACCAACAAACTAACATGGTCCAAGCACACCAAGACAGTTGTGAAGAGGGCACTGCAAAACCTATTCCGCATATTCCCTATTCCAGCATCTTGACTGGTTCCATCACTGCCTAGTATGGCAACTGCTTGGCCTCTGACCGCAAGGCACTACAGAGGGTAGTGTACATCACTGGGGCCAAGCTTCCTGCCATCCAGGACCTCTATACCAGGCGGAGTCAGAGGAAGGCCATAAAAATGGTCAAAGACTCCAGCCAGCCTAGTCATAGACTGTTCTCTCTGCTACTGCATGACAAGCAGTACCGGAGCCTAATTTGATTTGATTTGAACTAGCAATGCAAATGGCTCTGAGATACAAATAATATTACTACACAGATCATACACGTAACGTTAGCGAGCCAGCTAGCTCACATTACTCTTTAACTTGAAATAAACAACTTTCTGACAAAATTAGAAACGTGTAATAGCTGAAAATGTAGCTAGCTAGATGATCTTACCCGTCCGTATACATGGATTGACGCTTCTCCCTCTGTCACGGATGGCGTGGTTTGAAGATGTAATCCGGAGACAGGTGTTTTATACAACAGCCTTCTGTGTGTTCTTTTTTCGACTCCATCTGCATATTTGCAATCAAACGGCAGAATTTTCTCCATCTCCTTAGCTATCATAATCTAATTCCATCGGAGAGCAACACTTTTGCTTTTTGCAGTTACTACGTGATATCGTTCACAAAAGCAGTGTTAGAAAAGATTACCTACACAAACTGACCAGCTCATGTTATAGACAGAAGAGCGCTACATGGCAGACCAATCCGAACTCATCTCTCGGCATGTCCAGCCCACTCATTATCTAAACCAATCATGGCTAGCGGGAAGGTTCCTGTCTTTATCGGCGACGAAACCAACTAGGCTTGTATTTTGTATTTACAGATGGCATACACGTTTCTTTTTCAGGCACATGAAAGTTCACATGCCAAATTTTTTTACGTTTAAATAGTGACGCGCAACATACGTCATGTGGACGTGTACCTCACGCTTATATTTGCGTGTTTATTTGTATGTGTGTGTTAGTGAGTGTGTGTGTTTGCTGCATATGTATGAAAGACCGGCAAACAGAGAGAGAACACCTTCAGAACATCTTCAGAACATCTTCAGAACTCTAGAACAGCCGAGTAGACTTCCAGACCCCTCTAGAATTGATGAAGTGATGTATGGAGGAGGAGGAGAGGAAGAGACAGACCACCCTCCCTCTTCTCCATCTCTCTGAGCTGTCTGCTACAGGGCTCCCTGCAAGCAGTGTTTACAACTTGAACAGGAGCTGCACACAAACATGTACATACACAACAGACACGCCCGCACCCACACACATCCCACCAACAGAGTTCTGAAAAGACAGCTGATAAAGAGAGTGGTATATTTTATGGCTAGACATGGAGTGTCCGAGGGGGCTGTTGTTGATTTCCTTTGTTGCCATGGAAAACCCCTCAGAATATGAAAACAGTGTTAGATTACTTTGTCTTCGGTTTAGCTTTTCAGTTCAGATGTTTCCAGGCAGTTCACGATACACAATCTTCAGTTGATGTTTGCTACCTGTAGGCTAGCTTTTCACCTTTGACCCATGGCCCCTCTCTCTCGCTCTCTCTTTCTCAGTGCCCCCCTGACGCCCCCAAGAGTCGCCGCGCTGCTGAGAATGACCTAGAGCAGCCGGTCCTTGCCTTTAACCAGGTAATACACACTCAGATATACCAGCAGGCAGACCAACGACACCAAGTACTGACTGGTAGGGGAACGCTTCTACCAAAACATTCTATTGGTTCTCCTGTTATTCATTGGTCCTCCCCAAATAATCAGTGATCTAACCAATCGAGAGATTGATGGAATCAACAGTTGCATGATGACCTCCACAAACACTATTGAGAAATATGTTTTTTTTCAACACTTGCAACAGTGCTAGATTGCCAAATAGATAATACTATTTCATTATGTTGTGAAGCCAAATCATCCTGTCTCATTTCATGATTGATATTAATGCCATCATTTTCCATTCATCCATTCATTAGGCATGCTGTTTGTCTTTTGGAGAGCTGTTGTTAACTCAAAGCTCTGACAGACTACAGACAGGAGTAATCAATCCCAGAGAACACTGTTGCTTTGCCAGACACAATAACAGGAACAGAGCTGTGTGTGTGTGTGTGTGTGTGTGTGTGTGTGTGTGTGTGTGTGTGTGTGTGTGTGTGTGTGTGTGTGTGTGTGTGTGTGTGTCCGTGGTGAGTGTGTGAGCTCATAGTTGTTGTGGCACACTGACTGTTAAACTGCTGTCTGAGTTTGTAATGAGATGCAGGTCTGTGTCTGGCAGTGATAGCACTAACCAATGAAATAACAGCTGATGATCGATGATGGACAATATAAGGAAGTCGCTCTCTCTCCCTCTTTCTCTCTCTTGGCATCAGGGTTTATTAGTGATCTACTTCACCTCTCCTCATCTCTCTCTTCTTCTCCTTTCATTCTTTTTCTCTTTAAAATGCACTCTGGATAAAAACATCTGGCTGTGTCCATAAAATGTAGATAGTATGTATAATCTGGAAGTAGAAGTGTTGTTTTCCATTAGTCTAGTAGTAGCCTAGTGGTTAGAGCGTTGGGCCAGTAACCGAAAGCTGACAAGGTAAAAATCTGTCGTTCTGCCCCTGAGCAATCCACTGTTCCCCGGGCGCCAAAGATGTGTTTATCGATTAAGGCAGCCCCCCGCACCTCTCTGATTCAGAGGGGTTGGGTTAAATGTGGAAAACACATTTCAGTTGAATGCATTCAGTTGTACAACTGACTAGGTATCCCTCTTTCCCCATTAGTTTACTCCAATTAGGGGAGGGGTGTTAGGGTTAAGGGAAAATAATAAAGGACATATATATAAAAATATATATATGGGGGATTGGAAATGATGCAGACAATTACACTGATGGAAGCCACAATCTATCTGCAATATTAAAACTGATCTACACCAGTATGTCAATTTAGATATCTTTCTTAATCCACTCTCTGTATTGTTGCTGATGCAGGGATATGTAATGGTAGCAGTTAGCTTCAGAGGTGTGCATTTACCTGCAAAATATGCCATAGAATTCTAATTAGATTCTGTTTAAATGTTGGCTTCTTAAGAGCATCACGTCACTACAAAATTATCATTGCGTCTTCAAAAAGGTAACTTTTTAAAATAAAATAAAAAGAAAAGCTGTTACTTTTCATACTGGAAGCAGGTTCATGGTTGGTCCAACAATGTTGAACCTGTCTTCTAATGGTTCAATGTTGAACCTGTCTTCTAATGGTTCAATGTTGAACCTGTCTTCTAATGGTTCAATGTTGAACCTGTCTTCTAATGGTTCAATGTTGAACCTGTCTTCTAATGGTTCAATGTTGTACCTGTCTTCTAATGGTTCAATGGTGTACCTGTCTTCTAATGGTTCAATGTTGAACCTGTCTTCTAATGGTTCAATGTTGAACCTGTCTTCTAATGGTTCAATGTTGAACCTGTCTTCTAATGGTTCAATGTTGAACCTGTCTTCTAATGGTTCAATGTTGTACCTGTCTTCTAATGGTTCAATGTTGAACCTGTCTTCTAATGGTTCAATGTTGTACCTGTCTTCTAATGGTTCAATGTTGTACCTGTCTTCTAATGGTTCAATGTTGTACCTGTCTTCTAATGGTTCAATGTTGTACCTGTCTTCTAATGGTTCAATGTTGAAACCTGTCTTCTAATGGTTCAATGTTGAACCTGTCTTCTAATGGTTCAATGTTACCTTCTAATGGTTCAATGTTGAACCTGTCTTCTAATGGTTCAATGTTGTACCTGTCTTCTAATGGTTCAATGTTGTACCTGTCTTCTAATGGTTCAATGTTGAACCTGTCTTCTAATGGTTCAATGTTGTACCTGTCTTCTAATGGTTCAATGTTGTACCTGTCTTCTAATGGTTCAATGTTGAACCTGTCTTCTAATGGTTCAATGTTGAACCTGTCTTCTAATGGTTCAATGTTGTACCTGTCTTCTAATGTTGTACCTGTCTTCTAATGGTTCAATGTTGAACCTGTCTTCTAATGGTTCAAGTCATGAAAGGTCCATAGCATTCTAAAATTGCAGAGTTCAAGTTTTCATGTCCCTCTGCCTCTCTCTTTTCCTCTCTCTCTCTCAGGAAATCCTTGGATCCCAGGGTCTGGCAGAAAAAGTATGTTTCAATTTTTCCCTTTCACACACACACACACACACACACACACACACACACACACACACACACACACACACACACACACACACACACACACACACACACATACAGGCACACACACACACACACACACACACACACACATACAGGCACACATACACACAACCACAACCTTGATCCTATATTAGTGAAGAAGCTGAGGAGAGACTTACGTGTGTCAGTTGGCATCCAATCAGAAAGACCATATGTAGGCGGTATGGGCCAATCAGAGCAAGGTATTTGTTTATGCCAGCGGCTGGTGACCCAAATACCAGGCCAGTTACTGTTCTCCAAGAAAGGGCAGAGAAGGAGGGTAACAGTGTGAGATGGTGTGACCCACACATACACACACACACAGCTCTGCTACTGACAGTGGAGGGATTTGAACATTATACACCTTGGCTATATGGGGAGTTGCTCTATTGCTGCCTATTCATTTTGTCATTCTCCAACAGTAGCAGAATTCTGTTTACATATGCAGTAGCATATACAACTCCAGACAGTCCATTACTGTGTTCCTTAGTGTCCTCACTAATGTTTTACTCATTTCCCATGGCTCAGTGTAATGCAGGATATTACCTGTGTTGAAACATAGCTCTAGTCGCTGTAGAGGAACTACGACTGAATATAATGAGACAGCATGATCTCTCTCTATTGGAAGACTTTCACAGCTATGGACCAAGGCAGTTAGTAGTGTGTGTAGGGAGGGGGGGGGGGGGTGTATATACAGTTGAAGTCGGAAGTTTACATACACTTAGGTTGGAGTCATTAAAACTAATTTTTCAACCACTCCACAAATTTCTTGTTAACAAACTATAGCTTTGGCAAGTCGGTTAGGACATCTACTTTGTGCATGACACAAGTCATTGTTCCAACAATTGTTTACAGACAGATTATTTCACTTATAATTCACTGTATCACAATTCCAGTGGGTCAGAAGTTTACATACACTAAGTTGACTGTGCCTTTAAACAGCTTATATCATGGCTTTAGAAGCTTCTGATCGGCTAAATGACATAATTTGAGTAAATTGGAGGTGTACCTGTGGATGTATTTCAAGGCCTACCTTCAAACTCAGTGCCTCTTTGCTTGGCATCATGGGAAAATCAAAAGACCTCAGAAAACAAATTGTAGACCTCCACAAGTCTGGTTCATCCTTGGGAGCAATTTCCAAACGCCTGAAGGTACCACGTTCATCTGTACAAACAATAGTATGCAAGTATAAACACCAAGGAATCACGCAGCCGTCATACCGCTCAGGCAGGAGACGCGTTCTGTCTCCTTGAGATTAACGTATTTTGGTGCGAAAAGTGCAAATCAATCCCAGAACAACAGCAAAGGACCTTGTGAAGATGCTGGAGGAAACAGGTACAAAAGTATCTATATCCACAGTGAAACGAGTTCTATATCGACATAACCTGAAAGGCCGCTCGGCAAGGAAGAAGCCACTGCTCCAAACCCGCCATAAAAAAGCCAGACTACGGTTTGCAACTGTACATGGGGACAAAGATCGTACTTTTTGGCGAAATGTCATCTGGTCTGATGAAACAAAAATACAACTGTTTGACCAAAATGACCATTGTTAAGTTTGGAGGAAAAAGGGGGAGTCGTGCAAGCCGAAGAACACCATCCTGTCACGACTTCCGCCGAAGTTGGTCCCTCTCCTTGTTCAGGCGGCGTTCGGTGGTCACCGACCTTCTAGCCATCGCCGATCCACTTTTAATTTTCCATTGGTTTTGTCTTGTCTTCCATCACACCTGGTTCCAATTCCATCAATTACATGTGTATTTAACCCTCTGTTCCCCCCATGTCCTTGTCCGTAATTGTTTGTTGTAGTGCTTGTGCACGGTATGCTGGTATTTACCGGGTTTTGTTTGACCCATTTATTGTATTGTTCTGTTGACGGTGGTTTATGGTTATTAAACACAACCGTTGTAAATCAGTTTCCGGTCTCCTTCGCCTTACTTCTCTGCCGCCAGTAGCATCGCATTACACATCCCAACCGTGAAGCACAGGGGTGGCAGCATCATGTTGTGGGGGTGCTTTGCTGCAGGAGGGACTGGTGCACTTCACAAAATAGATGGCATCATGAGGCAGGAAAGTTATGTAGATATATTGAAACAACATCTCAAGACATCAGTCAGGAAGTTAAAGCTTGGTCACAAATGGGTCTTCCAAATGGACAATAACCCCAAGCATACTTCCAAAGTTGTGGCAAAATGGATTAAGGACAACAAAGTCAAGGTATTGGAATGGCCATCACAAAGCCCTGACCTCAATCCTATAGAACATTTGTGGGCAGAAATGAAAAACCGTGTGCGAGCAAGGAGGCCTACAAACCTGACTCCGTTACACCAGCTCTGTCAGGAGGAATGGGCCAAAATTCACCCAATTTATTGTGTTAAGCTCATGGAAGGTTTCCAGAAGCTTCCAGGGTCTGGCAGAAAAAGTATGTTTAAATTTTTCCCTTTCACACACACAGGCACACACACACACACACACACACACACACACACACACACACACACACACACACACACACATACAGGCACACATACACACAACCACAACATGGCGTTGGTGGATGGAGTGAGACATGATGTCCCAGATGTGCTCAATAAACGTTTGACCCAAGTTAAACAATTTAAAGGCAATGCTACCAAATACTAATTGAGTGTATGTAAACTTCTGACCCACTGGGATTGTGATGAAAGAAATAAAAGCTGAAATAAATCATTCTCTCTACTATTATTCTGACATTTCACATTCTTAAAATGAAGTGGTGATCCTAACTGACCTAAGACAGGGAATTGTTACTAGGATTAAATGTCAGGAATTGTGAAAATCTGAGTTTAAATGTATTTGGCTAAGGTGTATGTAAACTTCCCACTTCAACTGTATATGTGTGTGTGTGTGTGTGTATTTATTTGAGGATGCCTGGGTGGTTGTGTGTTTGTGCATGTCATGTCATGTTAATATGCTAAACAAAAATATAAATGCAACATGCAACAATTTCAATGATTTTACTGAGTTACAGTTCATATAAGGATATCAGTCAATTTAAATACATTCATTAGGCCCTAATGTATGGATTTCACATGACTGGGAATACAGATATGCATCTGTTGGTCACAGATACCTTAAAATTTAAAGGTAGGGGAGTGGTTCAGAAAACCAGTCAGTATCTGGTGTGACCACCAATTGCCTCATGCAGCGCGACACATCTCCTTCGCATAGAGTTTATCAGGCTGTTGATTGTGGCCTGTGGAATGTTGTCCCACTCCTCTTCAATGGCTTAGCGAAGTTGATGGATTTTGGCTGAAACTGGAACACGCCGTTAGTACACGTCAGTCCAGAGCTTCCCAAACATGCTCAATGGGTGACATGTCTGGTGAATACTCATAATAATTAGTTTAGCGCATACCCAGTGTTACCCTTTTACAGAAGTGGTGGCAGAGGTAGCAGGGGGGTTAGCAGAAAAGGTCTTCCTGGTAGGGATCCAGGGGCATGCGATGTGCCACTGCTGAATGAATATAGGGGAAACGCTGAATACCACACTTTATACATTGAATTGGGACTCCCAAAACATGAATGGGGAACAACCAAACGTGTCCCAACAGATTGATGTCTCTAGTGAGCAATACATCTCCATATAGTAAGTAACGAGAGAGAGAGAGAGAGAGAGAGGGAGAGAGAGAGAGAGGAGAAGAGAGAGAGAGAGAGAGGAGAGGAGAGAGAGAGAGAGAGGAGAGAGAGAGAGAGAGAGAGAGAGAGAGGAGAGAGAGAGAGAGAGAGAGAGAGAGAGAGAGACTAGGTAGCAGGTACCAACCATTGATGGAATTGCAGTTGTGGATCCCAGGAATTGTAGCTGCTGCAGCTAATGGGGATCCTGATAAAGTACCAAACACACAGAACAAAAACCTTCTCTCTCCTCCTTACTCCTTACCTTATCTCCCAGTCACACAACATCAATATATTTTAACTGCCTGGTGTCACACAACATCAATATATACTGCTCAAAAAAATAAAGGAAACACTTAAACAACACATCCTAGATCTGATTGAATGAAATAATCTTATTAAATACTTTTTTCTTTACATAGTTGAATGTGCTGACAACAAAATCACACAAAAATAATCAATGGAAATCCAATTTATCAACCCATGGAGGTCTGGATTTGGAGTCACACTCAAAATTAAAGTGGAAAACCACACTACAGGCTGATCCAACTTTGATGTAATGTCCTTAAAACAAGTCAAAATGAGGCTCAGTAGTGTGTGTGGCCTCCACGTGCCTGTATGACCTCCCTACAACGCCTGGGCATGCTCCTGATGAGGTGGCGGATGGTCTCCTGAGGGATCTCCTCCCAGACCTGGACTAAAGCATCCACCAACTCCTGGACAGTCTGTGGTACAACGTGGCATTGGTGGATGGAGCGAGACATGATGTCCCAGATGTGCTCAATTGGATTCAGGTCTGGGGAACGGGCGGGCCAGTCCATAGCATCAATGCCTTCCTCTTGCAGGAACTGCTGACACACTCCAGCCACATGAGGTCTAGCATTGTCTTGCATTAGGAGGAACCCAGGGCCAACCGCACCAGCATATGGTCTCACAAGGGGTCTGAGGATCTCATCTCGGTACCTAATGGCAGTCAGGCTACCTCTGGCGAGCACATGGAGGGCTGTACGGCCCCCCAAAGAAATGCCACCCCAGACCATGACTGACCCACCGCCAAACCGGTCATGCTGGAGGATGTTGCAGGCAGCAGAACGTTCTCTATGGCGTCTCCAGACTCTATCATGTCTGTCACGTGCTCAGTGTGAACCTGCTTTCATCTGTGAAGAGCACAGGGCGCCAGTGGCGAATTTGCCAATCTTGGTGTTCTCTGGCAAATGCCAAACGTCCTGCACGGTGTTGGGCTGTAAGCACAACTCCCACCTGTGGACGTCGGGCCCTCATACCAACCTCATGGAGTCTGTTTCTGACCGTTTGAGCAGACACATGCACATTTGTGGCCTGCTGGAGGTCATTTTGCAGGGCTCTGGCAGTGCTTCTCCTGCTCCTCCTTGCACAAAGGCGGAGGTAGCAGTCCTGCTGCTGGGTTGTTGCCCTCCTACGGCCTCCTCCACGTCTCCTGATATACTGGCCTGTCTCCTGGTAGCGCCTCCATGCTATGGACACTACGCTGACAGACACAGCAAACCTTCTTGCCACAGCTCGCATTGATGTGCCATCCTGGATGAGCTGCACTACCTGAGCCACTTGTGTGGGTTGTAGACTCCGTCTCATGCTACCACTAGAGTGAAAGCACCGCCAGCATTCAAAAGTGACCAAAACATCAGTCAGGAAGCATAGGAACTGAGAAGTGGTCTGTGGTCCCCACCTGCAGAACCACTCCTTTATTGGGGGTGTCTTGCTAATTGCCTATAATTTCCACCTGTGTCTATTCCATTTGCACACAACATCAATATATTTTAACTGCCTGGTGTCACACAACATCAATATATTTTAACTGCCTGGTGTCACACAACATCAATATATGTTAACTGCCTGGTGTCACACGACATCAATATATGTTAACTGCCTGGTGTCACACGACATCAATATATGTTAACTGCCTGGTGTCACACGACATCAATATGTGTTAACTGCCTGGTGTCACGACATCAATATATTTTAACTGCCTGGTGTCACGACATCAATATATGTTAACTGCCTGGTGTCACAACATCAATATATTTTAACTGCCTGGTGTCACACAACATCAATATATTTTAACTGCCTGGTGTCACACGACATCAATATATGTTAACTGCCTGGTGTCACACAACATCAATATATGTTAACTGCCTGGTGTGAGGCGAGCGGGCTGGGCTGGGCTGACACACTGGGTGGTAGATGTTGTATTAATTGCCATGCTTCCATTAGAAATAACTTTGCGTCAGCAATTTGTAACACACACCAAACTGTAGTGTGTCTGTGTGTGTCTTCCCCGTGAAGAGCTACAGCTGGCCTGCACTCTCTGGTGCCTTGGTGATTTTACTGTATCTATTGATTGCTGTCTCTCGAGAGGGACATGCGTGTGTGTGTGTGCGTGTGTTGGAGACCCCCTCCCCAAACCCATTGTCTGCAGAGAATGTTTAGCTGGTGTAACAGCGCCACTCTCTGGTCACTAGAGAAACTGCACCCTAATCATTGCACCAAAGAAATCATCAACTGGATTCAGATTACCACCAGCCCTGCTACTGTAGTTGGGCCACTGGTCCCAAGTGGTAGTCTGTGCGCTGATTGGTCCAAACTGTCTATTGTCTTCCTGACAGGATTCGAACAGACACACACATGTCTCTTCTCTCATAATCAACACTACTCTATCCAATAGAGCAGGGATTGGCAATTCCAGTCCTCCAGGGCCTGATTGGTGTCACAGTTTTGCCCCAGCTAACACACCTGACTCCAATAATCACCCAATCATGATCTTCAGTTCAGAATTCAATATGATTAATCAGCTGTGTTTGCTAGGGATGGAGAAACAGTGTGACACCAACCAGGCCCTCGAGGACTGGAGTTTCCCACCCCTGAACTAGAGGATCCATATACTGTACTACACTGAACAAAAATATAAATACAACATGTAAGGTGTTTCATGAGCTAAAATAAGGAGTATTTATGTCTGCAATAAAGCCTTTTTGCATGGAAAAACGAATTCTGATTGGCTGGGCCTGGCTCCTCAGTGGGTGGGCCTGGCTACCAAGTGGGTGGGCCTCATTGTAATGGCTAGAATGGAATTCATCGAACGGAATCAAGCGGTTTCCATATGTTTGATGTGTTTGATACCGTTTCATTTATTCCATTCCAGCCAATATAATGAGCTGTCCTCCTATAGCTCCTCCCACCAGCCTCCTCTGTGTGTAACTCAGTATTAGGAAGGTGTTCTTAATATTTGGTGTACTCAGTGTATGTTTTGTAACTACTATACCTGAGTTTGGGAGCTGGCTCTCCCTTTGATGTGTGACTTTTGCCTTGGATTTGGCCTCTGCTGCTTTTAGCCTATTCCTCCTCTGTGCTCATCACGGCATGCTATCAAAAGCAACTTCATCTAACGAGACACAACCTGACGCAGACGTTTTTAAAGTCACTCGGCGTTATCGACACAGTACATTGCAAAATCAATTTGGACTCTTTTAATTCAGACACTTTCCTCATCTATATAAAGGCCTTGATCTGCTGCATTACAGGGTATCTCACCATGAACGAATGTGATGTTAACATTACAGGGTATCTCACCATGAACTAATGTGATGTCAACATTTCTATCTCTCTCTTGCTCTCTCTCTCTCTCTCTCTCTCTCTCATTTTCTCTCTCTCTGTCTCCCTTTTTCTCTCTCCCTCGCTCTCTCTCTCTTTTTTTATCTCCCACTTTCTCCCTCCCTCTCTCTCCCTTTTTCTCTCTCCCTCTTTCTGTCTTTTTCT